>NW_019265763.1:0-9410 GCF_002742605.1 Olea europaea var. sylvestris | reverse complement strand
TATGAGGGATTTCGGCCATTTTTCAAAAGAATGAGCACTTGCATATTTGGAACGCTTGAATTGTCGACGTACGAAGAATTTAGAGGAACTTTTGCACGCGGTGTCCATTTTCGGCCCATAAGTAATTTTTGGAAATGTAGCGACCGTTTTGGATTGAACTCCCAACTTCGTCGTGATGTATGAGGGATTTCGGCTATTTTTCTAAAGAATTAGCACTTGCATATTTGGAGCTCTTGGATTGTTGACGTTCGAAGAATTGGAGTAACTTATGCACACGGTGTCCATTTTGGGCTCATAAGAACTTTTTGGAAATGTAGCGACCGTTTTGGATTGAACTCACCACTTTGCCGTGAGGTATGTGGGATTTCGGCTATTTTTCGAAAGAATTAGCACTTGCATATTTGGAGCGCTTGGATTGTTGAGGTTCGAAGAATTGAGCGTAACTTATGCACACGGTGTCCATTTTGGGCTCATAAGAACTTTTTGGAAGTGTAGCGACCATTTTGGATTGAACTCACCACTTCGTCGTGACGTATGAGGGATTTCGGCCATTTTTCAAAAGAATGAGCACTTGCATATTTGGAACGCTTGAATTGTAGGCGTATGAAGAATTTAGCGTAACTTTTGCACACGGTGTCCGTTTTCGGCCTATAAGTACGTTTTGGAAATGTAGCGATCGTTTTTGATTGAACTCACCAGTTCGTCGTGACGTATGAAGGATTTTGGCCATTTTTCAAAAGAATGAGCACTTGCATATTTGGAGCGCTTGGATCGTCGACATTCGAAGATTTGAGCGTAACTTATGCACACGATGTCCGTTTTGGGCCCATAGGAACTTTTTAGAAATGTAGCGATCGTTTTGGATTGAACTAACAACTTCGTCATGACGTATGAGGGATTTTGGCTATTTTTCTAAAGAATTAGCACTTGCATATTTGGAGCGCTTAGATTGTTGATGTTCGAAGAATTGAGCGTAACTTATGCACACGGTGTCCATTTTGGGCCCATAAGAACTTTTTGGAAATGTAGCAACCACTTTGGATTGAACTCACCTCTTCGTCGTGACGTATGAAGGATTTCGGCCATTTTTCAAAAGAATGAGCACTTGCATATTTGGAACGCTTGAATTGTCAACGTACGAAGAATTTAGCGGGACTTTTGCACGTGTTGTCCGTTTTCGGCCCATAAGTAATTTTTGGAAATGTAGCGACCGTTTTGGATTGAACTCACCACTTCGCCGTGATTTATGAGGGATTTCGGCTATTTTTCTAAAGAATTAGCACTTGCATATTTGGAGCTCTTGGATTGTTGACGTTCGAAGAATTGGAGTAACTTATGCACACGGTGTCCATTTTGGGCTCATAAGAACTTTTTGGAAATGTAGCGACCGTTTTGGATTGAACTCACCACTTTGTCGTGAGGTATGAGGGATTTCAGCTATTTTTCGAAAGAATTAGCACTTGCATATTTGGAGCGCTTGGATTGTTGACGTTTGAAGAATTGAGCGTAACTTATGCACACGGTGTCCATTTTGGGCTCATAAGAACTTTTTGGAAATGTAGCGACCGTTTTGGATCGAACTCACCACTTCGTCGTGACGTATGAGGGATTTCGGCCATTTTTCAAAAGAATGAGCACTTGCATATTTGGAACGCTTGAATTGTAGGAGTACGAAGAATTTAGCGTAACTTTTGCACACGGTGTCCGTTTTCGGCCTATAAGTACGTTTTGGAAATGTAGCGATCGTTTTGGATTGAACTCACCAGTTCGTCGTGACGTATGAAGGATTTTGGCCATTTTTCAAAAGAATGAGCAGTTGCATATTTGGAGCGCTTGGATCGTCGGCATTCGATGAATTGAGCGTAACTTATGCACACGATGTCCGTTTTGGGCCCATAGTAACTTTTTGGAAATATAGCGACCGTTTTGGAATGAACTCACAACTTCATCAGGACGTTTGAGTGATTTTGACTATTTTTCTATAGAATTAGCACTTGTATATTTGGAGCGCTTCGATTGTTGACGTTCGAAGAATTGAACGTAACTTATGCACACGGTGTTCATTTTGGGCTCATAAGAACTTTTTGGAAATGTAGCGACCGTTTTGGATTGAACTCACCACTTCATCGTGACGCATGAGGGATTTCGACCATTTTTCAAAAGACTGAGCACTTGCATCTTTGGAACGCTTGAATTGTCGGCGTACGAAGAATTTAGCGTAACTTTTGCACACGGTGTCCGTTTTCGACCTATAAGTACGTTTTGGAAATGTAGCGACCGTTTTGGATTGAACTCACCACTTCGTCGTGACGTATGAGAGATTTCGGCCATTTTTCAAAAGAATGAGCACTTGCATATTTGGAACGCTTTAATTGTCGGCGTACGAAGAATTCAGCGTAACTTTTGCACACGGTGTCCGTTTTCGGCCCATAAGTACTTTTTGGAAATGTAGCGACCGTTTTGGATTGAAATCAAAACTTCGTCGTGACGTATGAGGGATTTCGGCTATTTTTCTAAAGAATTAGTACTTGCATATTTGGAGCGCTTGGATTGTTGACGTTCGAAGAATTGTGCGTAACTTATGCACACGGTGTCCATTTTGGGCCCATAAGAACTTTTTGGAAATTTAGCGACCATTTTGGATTGAACTCAAAACTTCATCGTGACGTATGAGGGATTTCGGCTATTTTTCTAAAGAATTAGCACTTGCATATTTGGAGCGCTTGGATTGTTGACGTTTGAAGAATTGACCGTAACTTATGCACACGTTGTCCATTTTGGACCCATAAGAACTTTTTGGAAATGTAGTGACAGTTTTGGATTGAACTCACCCATTCATCATGACGTATGAGGGATTCTGGCCATTTTTCAAAAGAACGAGCACTTGCATATTTGGAACGCTTGAATTGTCGGCGTACGAAGAATTTAGCGTAACTTTTGTACACGGCGTCCGTTTTCGGCCCAAAAGTACTTTTTGGAAATGTAGCGACCGTTTTGGATTGAACTCACCACTTCGTCGGGATGTATGAGAGATTTTGGCCATTTTTCAAAAGAATGTGCACTTGCATATTTGGAGCGCTTGGATTGTCGGCTTTCGAAGAATTAAGCGTAACTTATGCACACGGTGTACGTTTTGGGCCCATAAGAACTTTTTGCAAATGTAGCGATCGTTTTGGCTTGAACTCACCACTTCGTCGTGACGTATGAGGGATTTCGGCCATTTTTCAAAAGAATTAGCGCTTGCATATTTGGAGCGCTTGGATTGTTGACGTTCTAAGAATTGAGCGTAACTTATGCACACGGTGTCAGTTTTGGGCCCATAACAACTTTTTGGAATTGTAGCGATCGTTTTGGATTAAACTCACCAATTCATCGTGACGTACGAGGGATTTTGGCCATTATTTAAAAGAATGAGCACTTACATATTTGGAATGCTTGAATTGTCAGCGTACGAAGAATTTAGCGAAACTTTTGCAGACGGTGTCCGTTTTCGGCCCATAAGTACTTTTTGAAAATGTAGCGACCGTTTTAGATTGAACTCACCACTTCGTCGTGACGTATGATGGATTTCGGCCATTTTTCAAAAGAATGAGCTTGCATATTTGGAACGCTTTAATTGTTGGCGTACGAAGAATTTAGCGTAACTTTTGCACACGGTGTCCGTTTTGGCCCGTAAGTACTTTTTGGAAATGTAGCGACCGTTTTGGATTGAACTCAAAACTTCGTCGTGACGTATTTGGGATTTCGGCTATTTTTCTAAAGAATTAGCACTTGCATATTTGGAGCGCTTGGATTGTTGATGTTCGAAGAATTGAGCGTAACTTATGCACACGATGTCCGTTTTGGGCCCATAGGAACTTTTTGTAAATGTAACGACCATTTTGGATTGAACTCAAAACTTCATCTTGACGTACGAGGGATTTCGGCCATTTTTCGAAAGAATGAGCACTTGCATATTTGGAACGCTTGAATTGTCGGCGTACGAAGAATTTAGCCTAACTTTTGCACACGGTGTCCATTTTCGACCCATAAGTACTTTTTGGAAGTGTAGCGACCATTTTGGATTGAACTCACCACTTCGTCGTGACGTATGAGGGATTTCGGCCATTTTTCAAAAGAATGAGCACTTGCATATTTGGAGCACTTGGATTGTCGGCATTCGAAGAATTGAGCGTAACTTATGCACACGATGTCCATTTTGGGCCCATAGGAACATTTTGGAAATGTAGCGACCGTTTTGGATTCAACTCACAACTTCATCGTAACTTATGAGGAATTTTGGCCTTTTTTTGAAAGAATGAGCACTTGCGTATTTGGAGCACTTGGATTGTCGGCATTCGAAGATTTGTTGGTAACTTATGCACACGGTGTCCGTTTTGGGCCCATAAGAACTTTTTGGAATTGTAGCGACCGTTTTGGATTGAACTCACCAGTTCGTCGTGACGTATGAGAGATTTCGGCCATTTTTCAAAAGAATGAGCACATGCATATTTGGAGCGCTTGGATTGTTGTCGTTCGAAGAATTTAGCGTAACTTATGCACACGGTATCCGTTTTGGGCCCATAAGAACTTTTAGAATTGTAGCGATCGTTTTGGATTAAACTCACCACTTCATCGTGACGTATGAGGGATTTTGGCCATTTTTTAAAAGAATGAGCACTTGCATATTTGGAACGCTTGAATTGTCGGCGTACGAAGAATTTAGCGAAACTTTTGCAGACGGTGTCCGTTTTCGGCCCATAAGTACTTTTTGGAAATGTAGCGACCGTTTTGGATTGAACTCACCACTTCGTTGTGACGTATGAGGGATTTCGGCCATTTTTCAAAAGAATGAGCACTTGCATATTTGGGACGCTTTAATTGTCGGCGTACGAAGAATATAGCATAACTTTTGTGCACGGTGTCCGTTTTGGCCCATAAGTACTTTTTGGAAATGTAGCGACCGTTTTGGATTGAACTCAAAACTTCGTCGTGACGTATGAGGGATTTCGGCAATTTTTCTAAAGAATTAGCACTTGCATATTTGGAGCGCTTGGATTGTTGATGTTCAAAGAATTGAGCGTAACTTATGCACAATTTGTCCGTTTTTGGCCTAATGGAACTTTTTGGAAATGTAGCGACCATTTTGGATTGAACTCAAATCTTTGTCGTGACGTACGAGGGATTTCGGCCATTTTTCGAAATAATGAGCACTTGCATATTTGGAACGCTTGAATCGTGGACGTACGAAGAATTTAGCGTAACTTTTGCACACGGTGTCCGTTTTCGGCCCATAAGTACTTTTTGGAAATGTAGCGACCATTTTAGATTGAACTCAAATCTTCATTGTGACGTACGAGGGGTTTCGGCCATTTTTCGAAATAATGAGCACTTGCATATTTGGAACGCTTGAATTGTCGACGTACGAAGAATTTAGCGTAACTTTTGCACACGGTGTCCGTTTTCGGCCCATAAGTACTTTTTGGAAATGTAGCGACCATTTTGGATTGAACTCACCACTTCGTCGTGATGTATGAGTGATTTTGGCCATTTTTCAAAAGAGTGAGCACTTGCGTATTTGGAGTGCTTGGATTGTCAGCATTCGAAGATTTGAGCGTAACTTATGCACATGGTGTCCGTTTTGGGCCCATAAGAACTTTTTGGAAATGTAGCGACCGTTTTGGATTGAACTCACCAGTTCGTCGTGACGTATGAGTGATTTCGTCCATTTTTCAAAAGAATGAGCACATGCATATTCGGAGCGGTTGGATTGTTGTCGTTCGAAGAATTAAGGGTAACTTATGCCCACGGTATCCATTTTGGGCCCATAAGAACTTTTTTGAATTGTAGCAATCGTTTTGGATTAAACTCACCACTTCATCGTGACGTATGAGGGATTTTGGCCATTTTTTAGAAGAATGAGCACTTGAATATTTGGAACGCTTGAATTGTCAGCGTACGAAGAATTTTGCGAAACTTTTGCAGACGTCGTCCATTTTCGGCCCATAAGTACTTTTTGGAAATGTAGCGACCGTTTTGGATTGAACTCACCACTTCATCGTGACGTATGAGGGATTTCGGCCATTTTTCAAAAGAATGAGCACTTGCATATTTGGAACGCTTTAATTGTCGGCGTACGAAGAATTTAGCGTAACTTTTGCACACGGTGTCCGTTTTGGCCCATAAGTACTTTTTGGAAATGTAGCGAACATTTTGGATTTAACTCAAAACTTCGTCGTGACGTATGAGGGATTTTGGCTATTTTTCTAAAGAATTAGCACTTGCATATTTGGAGCCCTTGGATTGTTGATGTTCGAAGAATTGAGCGTAACTTATGCACACGGTGTCCATTTTGGGCCCATAAGAACTTTTTGGAAATGTAGCAACCGTTTTGGATTGAACTCCCTACTTCGTCGTGGCTTATGAGGGATTTCGGCCATTTTTCAAAAGAATGAGCACTTGCATATTTGGAACGCTAGAATTTTCGGCGTACGAAGAATTCAGCGTAACTTTTGCACACGGTGTCCGTTTTCGGCCCATAAGTACTTTTTGGAAATGTAGCGACTGTTTTGGATTGAACTCACCACTTCGTCGTGACGTATGAAGGATTTCGGCCATTTTTCAAAAGAATGAGCACTTACATATTTGGAGTGCTTGGATTGTCGACATTTGAAGAATTGAGCGTAACTTATGCACACGATATCCGTTTTGGGCCCATAGGAACTTTTTGGAAATGTAGCGACCATTTTGGATTGAATTCACAACTTCATCGTGACGTACGAGGGATTTCAGCCATTTTTTGAAAGAATGAGCACTTGCATATTTGGAACGCTTGGATTGTCGACTTTCGAAGAATTAAGCGTAACTTATGCACATGGTGTACGTTTTGGGCCCATAAGAACTTTTTGGAAATGTAGCGACCGTTTTGGATTGAACTCCCCACTTCGTCATGACGTATAAGGGATTTCGGCCATTTTTCAAAAGAATGATCACTTGCATATTTGGAGCGCTAGGATTGTCGGCTTTCGAAGAATTAAGCGCAACTTATGGACACGAGTACGTTTTGGGCCCATAAGAACTTTTGGAAATGTAGCGATCGTTTTGGATTGAACTCACCACTTCGTCGAGATGTATGAGGGATTTCGGCCATTTTTCAAAAGAATTAGCACTTGCATATTTGGAGCGCTTGTATTGTTGATGTTCGAAGAATTGAGCGTAACTTATGCACACGGTGTCCCTTTTGGGCCCATAAGAACTTTTTGGAAATGTAGCGACCATTTTGGATTGAACTCATCGCTTCGTCGTGACGTATGAGGGATTTCGACCATTTTTCAAAAGAATGGGCACTTACATATTTGGAACGCTTGAATTGTCGGCGTACGAAGAATTTAGCGAAACTTTTGCACACAGTGTCCATTTTCTGCCCTTATGTACTTTTTAGAAATGTAGCGACCGTTTTGGATTGAACTCACCACTTCGTCATGACGTATGAGGGATTTTGGCCATTTTTCAAAAGAATGAGCACTTGCATATTTGGAACGCTTGAATTGTCGGCGTACGAAGAATTTAGCGTAACTTTTGCCCACGACGTCCTTTTTCGGCCCATAAGTACTTTTTGGAAATGTAGCGACTGTTTTGGATTGAACTCACCACTTCGTCGTAACGTATGAGGGATTTCAGCCATTTTTCAAAAGAATGAGCACTTGCATCTTTGGAACACTTTAATTGTCGGCGTACGAAGAATTTAGCGTAACTTTTGCACACGGTGTCCGTTTTCGGCCCATACGTACTTTTTGGAAATATAGCGACCGTTTTGGATTGAACTCACCACTTCGTCGTGACGTATGAGGGATTTCGGCCATTTTTCTAAAGAATTAGCACTTGCATATTTGGAGTGCTTGGATTGTCGACGTTCGAAGAATTGAGCGTAACTTATGCACACGGTGTCCATTTTGGGCCCATAAGAAATTTTTGGAAATGTAGCGACGGTTTTGGATTTGAACTCACCACTTCGTCGTGACGTATGAGGGATTTCGACCATTTTTCAAAAGAACGAGCACTTGCATATTTGGAATGCTTGAATTGTCGGCATTCGAAGAATTGAGCGTAACTTATGCACACGGTGTCCATTTTGGGCCCATAAGAACTTTTTGGAAATGTAGCGACCGTTTTGGATTGAACTCACCACTTCGACGTGACGTATGAGGGATTTCGGCCATTTTTCAGAAGAATGAGCACTTACATATTGGGAGCGCTTGGATTGTCGGCATTCGAAGAATTCAGCGTAACTTATGCACACGATGTCCATTTTGGGCCCATAGGAACTTTTTGGAAATGTAACGATCGTTTTGGATTGAACTCACTACTTCGTCGTGACGTACGAGGGATTTTGGCCATTTTTTGAAAGAATGAGCACTTGCATATTTGGAGCGCTTGGATTGTCGACATTCGAAGATTTGAGCGTAACTTATGCACACGGTGTCCGTATTGGACCCATAAGAACTTTTTGGAAATGTAGCGAACGTTTCGGATTGAACTCACCACTTCATCATGACATACGAGGGATTTTGGCCATTCTTCAAAAGAATGAGCACTTGCATATTTGGAACGCTTTAATTGTCGGCGTACGAAGAATTTAGCCTAACTTTTGCACACGGTATCCGTTTTGGCCCATAGAAACTTTTTGGAAATGTAGCGACCATTTTGGATTGAACTCAAAACTTCGTCTTGACGTATGAGGGATTTAGGCTGTTTTTCTAAAGAATTAGCACTTGCATATTTGGAGCGCTTGGATTGTTGACGTTATAAGAATTGAGCGTAACTTATGCACACGGTGTCCGTTTCTGGCCCATAAGAACTTTTTGGAAATGCAGCGACCGTTTTGGATTGAACTCACCACTTCGTCGTGATGTATGAGGGATTTTGGCCATTTTTCAAAAGAATGAGCACTTGCATCTTTGGAACGCTTTAATTGTCGGCGTATGAAGAATTTAGCGTAACTTTTGTACACGGTGTCCGTTTTCAGCCTATACGTACTTTTTGGAAATGTAGCGACCATTTTGGATTGAACTCACAACTTCATCATGACGTACGAGGGATTTTGGCCATTTTTTGAAAGAATGAGCACTTGCATATTTGGAGCGCTTGGATTGTCGGCATTCGAAGAATTGTGCGTAACTTATGCACATGGTGTCCATTTTGGGCCCATAAGAACTTTTTGGAAATGTAGCGACCATTTTGGACTGAACTCACCACTTCGTCGTGACGTATGTAGGATTTCGGCCATTTTTCAAAAGAACGAGCAGTTGCATGTTTGGAACGCTTGAATTGTCGACGTACGAAGAATTTAGCGGAACTTTTGCACACGGTGTCCGTTTTGGGCCCATAAGAACTTTTTGGAAATGTAGCGACCGTTTTGGATTGAACTCACC
>NW_019265762.1:9217-9411 GCF_002742605.1 Olea europaea var. sylvestris | reverse complement strand
ATTTCGACACAATCGAGAAAAATGGCGAAATTGCCCCCGGCGCGACTTTTATTTCAGATCAAACTGCCAAATTCCAGCCAATTACGACAGTCGAGAAAAATGACGAAATTGCCCCCGGCTCGATTTTTGTTTCCGATCAACCGGTCAAATTTTAGCCAATTTCGAAACAGTCGCGAAAAATGACGAAATTGCCT
>NW_019265762.1:0-9152 GCF_002742605.1 Olea europaea var. sylvestris | reverse complement strand
CAAATTTCAGCCAATTCCGACACAATCGAGAAAAATGGCGAAATTGCCCCCGGCGCGACTTTTATTTCAGATCAAACTTCCAAATTTCAGCCAATTCCGACACAATCGAGAAAAATGACGAAATTGCCCTCGGCGCGATTTTTGTTTCCGATCAACAATTCAAATTTCGGCTAATTCCGACACTGTCGCGAAAAATGACGAAATTGCACCCGGCGCGATTTTTGTCCCCGATAAACCTGTCAAATTTCAGCCAATTCCGACACAGTCGAGAAAAATAACGAAATTCCCTTCGGCGCGATTTTTGTTTCCGATCAACCAGTCAAATCTTAGCCAATTCCGACACAGTCGCGAAAAATGACGAAATTACACCCGGCGCAATTTTTGTTCCCGATCAACCTGTCAAATTTGAGCCCATTCCGACACAGTCGAGAAAAATGACTAAATTGCCGTCGACGCGATTTTTATTTCCGATCAAACTGCAAAATTTCAGCCAATTCCGACACGGTCGAGAAAAACGACGAAAATTGCCACCGGCGCGATTTTTGTTTCCGATCAACCAATCAAATTTTGGCCAATTCCGACACAGTCGCGAAAAATGACGAAATTACACCAGGCGCGGTTTTTGTTCCCGATAAACCTGTCAAATTTGAGACCATTCCGACACAATCGAGAAAAATGACGAAATTGCCCCCGGCGCGATTTTTGTTTCCGATCAACCTATCAAATTTTAGCCAATTCCGATATAGTCGCGAAAAATGACGAAATTGCCGCTAGGGCGATTTTTATTTCGGATCAAACTGCCAAATTTCAGCCAATTCCGACATAGTCGAGAAAAATGACGAAATTGCCCCCGGCGGGGTTTTTGTTTTCGATCAACAAGTCAAATTTTAGTCAACTCCGACACAGTCGCGAAAAATGACGAAATTACACCCGGCTCGATTTTTGTTCCCGATAAACCTGTCAAATTTGAGCCAATTCCGACACAGTCGAGAAAAATGACGAAATTGCCCCTCGCTCGAATTTTATTTCAGATCAAACTGTCAAATTTCAGCCAATTCCGACACAGTCGAGAAAAATTACGAAATTGCCCCCGGCGCGGTTTTTGTTCCGATCAACAAGTCAAATTTTAGTCAATTTCGACACAGTCGCAAAAAATGACGAAATTACACCCGGCGCAGTTTTTGTCCCCTATAAACCTGTCAGATTTCAGCCAATTTCGACACAATCGAGAAAAATGGCGAAATTGCCCCCAGCGCGACTTTTATTTCAGATCAAACTGCCAAATTCCAGTCAATTCCTACAGTCGAGAAAAATGACGAAATTGCCCCCGGCTCGATTTTTGTTTCCGATCAACCGGTCAAATTTTAGCCAATTCCGAAACAATCGCGAAAAATGATGAAATTGCCCCGGCGCGATTTTTGTTTCCGATCAACCTGTCAAATTTAAGCCCATTCCGACACAGTCGAGAAAAATGACGAAATTGCCCCCGGCGCGACTTTTATTTCAGATCAAACTGCCAAATTTCAGCCAATTCCGACACAATCGAGAAAAATGACGAAATTGCCCCCGGCGCGGTTTTTGTTTCCGATCAACAAGTCAAATTTCAGCCAATTTCGACACTGTCGCGGAAAATGACGAAATTGCACCCGGCGCGATTTTTGTCCCCGATAAACCTGTCAAATTTCAGCCAATTCCGACACAGTCGAGAAAAATAACGATATTCCCTTCGGCGCGATTTTTGTTTCCGATCAACCAGTCAAATCTTAGCCAATTCCGACACAGTCGCGAAAAATGACGAAATTACACCCGGCGCAATTTTTGTTCCCGGTCAACCTGTCAAATTTGAGCCCATTCCGACACAGTCGAGAAAAATGACTAAATTGCCGTCGACGCGATTTTTATTTCCGATCAAACTGCAAAATTTCAGCCAATTTCGACACGGTCGAGAAAAATGACGAAAATTGCCACCGGCGCGATTTTTGTTTCCGATCAACCAATCAAATTTTGGCCAATTCCGACACAGTCGCGAAAAATGACGAAATTACACCAGGCGCGATTTTTGTTCCCGATCAACCTGTCAAATTTGAGCCCATTCCGACACAGTCGAGAAAAATGACGAAATTGCCCCCGGCGCGATTTTTGTTTCCGATCAACCTATCAAATTTTGGCCAATTCCGACACAGTCGCGAGAAATACGAAATTGCCGCCGGCGCGATTTTTATTTCCGATCAAACTGCCAAATTTCAGTAAATTCCGACATGGTCGAGAAAAACGACGAAATTGCCCCCGGCACGGTTTTTGTTTCCGATCAACAAGTCAAAATTTAGTAAATTCCGACACAGTCGCGAAAAATGACGAAATTACACCCGGCGCGATTTTTGTTCCCGATAAACCTGTCAAATTTGAGCCCATTCCGACACAAACGAGATAAATGACGAAATTGCCCCCCGCTCGATTTTTATTTCAGATCAAACTGTCAAATTTCAGCCAATTCCGACACAGTCGAGAAAAATGACGAATTTACCCCCGGCGCGATTTTTGTTTCCGTTCAACAAGTCAAATTTTAATCAATTCCGACACAGTCGCGAAAAATGACGAAATTACACCCGCCGCGATTTTTGTTCCCGATAAACCTGTCAAATTTGCCCGGCGCGATTTTTGTTCCCGATAAACCTGTCAAATTTGCCCGGCGCGGTTTTTGTTTCCGATCAACAAGTCGAATTTTAGTCAATTCCGACACAGTCGCAAAAAATGACGAAATTACACCCGGCGCGGTTTTTGTCCCCGATAAACCTGTCAAATTTTAGCCAATTCCGACACAATCGAGAAAAATGACGAAATTGCCCCCGGCGCGACTTTTATTTCAGATCAAACTGCCAAATTCCAGGCAATTCCGACTGTCGAGAAAAATGACGAAATTGCCCCCGGCTCGATTTTTGTTTCCGATCAACCTGTCAAATTTTAGCCAATTCCGACACAGTCGCGAAAAATGACGAAATTGCCCCGGCGCGATTTTTGTTTCCGATCAACCTGTCAAATTTGAGCCCATTCCGACACAATCGAGAAAAATGACGAAATTGCCTCCGGCCTGACTTTTATTTCAGATCAAACTGCCAAATTTCATCCAATTCCGACACAATCGAGAAAAATGACGAAATTGCCGCCGACGCGGTTTTTGTTTCCGATCAAAAAGTCAAATTTCAGCCAATTCCGACACTGTCGCGAAAAATGATGAAATTACACCCGGCGCGATATTTGTCCCCGATAAACCTGTCAAATTTCAGCCAATTCCGACACAATGAAGAAAAATGACGAAATTCCGTCCGACGCGATTTTTGTTTCCGATCAACCAGTCAAATCTTAGCCAATTCCGAAACAGTCGCGAAAAATGACGAAATTACACCCGGCGCTATTTTTGTTCTCGATGAACCTGTCAAATTTGAGCCCATTCCGACACAGTCGAGAAAAATGACTAAATTGCCGTCGGCGCGATTTTTATTTCCGATCAAACTGTCAAATTTCAGCCAATTCCGACACAGTAGAGAAAAATGACGAAATTGCCCCCGGCGCGGTTTTTGTTTCCGATCAACAAGTCAAATTTTAGTCAATTCCGACACAGTCGCAAAAAATGACGAAATTACATCCGGCGCGGTTTTTGTCCCCGATAAACCTGTCAAATTTCAGCCAATTCCGACACAATCGAGAAAAATGGCGAAATTGCCCACGGCGCGACTTTTATTTCAGATCAAACTGCCAAATTCCAGCCAATTTCGACAGTCGAGAAAAATGACGAAATTGCCCTCGGCTCGATTTTTGTTTCCGATCAACCTGTCAAATTTTAGTCAATTCTGACACAGTCGCGAAAAATGACGAAATTACACCCGGCACGATTTTTGTTCCCGATAAACCTGTCAAATTTGAGCCCATTCCGACACAATCGAGAAAAATGACGAAATTGCCCCCGGCGCGATTTTTGTTTCCGATCAACCTATCAAATTTTAGCCAATTCCGATACAGTCGCGAAAAATGACGAAATTGTCGCTGGGGCGATTTTTATTTCCGATCAAACTGCCAAATTTCAGCCAATTCCGACATAGTCGAGAAAAATGACGAAATTGCCGCCGGCGCGGTTTTTGTTCCGATCAACAAGTCAAATTTTAGTCAATTCTGACACAGTCGCGAAAAATGACGAAATTACACCTAGCGCGATTTTTGTTCCCGATCAACCTGTCAACTTTGAGCCCATTCCGACACAATCGAGAAAAATGGCGAAATTGCCCCCGACGCGACTTTTATTTCAGATCAAACTACCAAAGTCCAGCCAATTCCGACAGTCGGGAAAAATGACGAAATTGCCCCCGGCTCGATTTTTGTTTCCGATCAACCTGTCAAATTTTAGCCAATTCCGGCACAGTCGCGAAAGATGACGAAATTGCCCCGGCGCGATTTTTGTTTCCGATCAACCTGTCAAATTTGAGCCCATTCCGACACAGTCGAGAAAAATGACGAAATTGCCCCCGGCGCGACTTTTATTTCAGATCAAACTGCCAAATTTCGGCCAATTCCGACACAATCGAGAAAAATAACGAAATTGTCCTCGGCGCGATTTTTGTTTCCGATCAACAAGTCAAATTTCAGCCAATTCCGACACTGTCGCGAAAAATGACGAAATTACACCCGGCGCGATTTTTGTCCCCGATAAACCTGTTAAATTTCAGCCAATTCCGACACAGTCGTGAAAAATGACGAAATTCCCTCCGGCGCGATTTTTGTTTCCGATCAACCAGTCAAATCTTCGCCAATTCCGACACAGTCGCGAAAAATGACGAAATTACCCCCAGCGCTATTTTTGTTCCGATCAACATGTCAAATTTCAGCCAATTCCGACACAGTCGAGAAAAATGACGAAATTGCCCCCGGCGCGAATTTTGTTTCCGATCAACATGTCAAATTTCAGCCAATTCCGACTCTGTCGGGAAAAATGACGAAATTACACCCAGCGCGATTTTTGTTCCCGATAAACCTGTCAAATTTCAGCCAATTCCGACACAGTCGAGAAAAATGACGAAATTGCCCCCGGCGCGATTTTTGTTTCCGATCAACCAGTCAAATTTTAGCAAATTCCGACACAGTCTAGAAAAATGACGAAATTGCCCCCGGCGCGGTTTTTGATTCCGATCAACCTGTCAAATTTTAGCCCATTCCGACAGAGTCGCGAAAAATGACGAAATTACACCCGAAGCGGTTTTTGTTCCCGATCATCCTGTCAAATTTGAGCCCATTTCGACACAGTCAAGAAAAATAATGAAATTGCCCGCGGCGCGATTTTTATTTCAGATAAACTGCCAAATTTCAGCCAATTCCGACACAGTCGAGAAAAATGACGAAATTGCCCCCGGCGCGGTTATTGTTTCCGATCAACAAGTCAAATTTCAGCTAATTCCGACACAATCGCGGAAAATGACGAAATTACACCCGGCGCTATTTTTGTTCCCGATCAACTTGTAAAATTTGAGCCCATTCCGACACGGTCGAGAAAAATGACGAAATTGCCCAAGGCGCGATTTTTGTTTCCGATCAACCTGTTAACTTTTAGCCAATTCCGACCCAGTCGCGAAAAATGACGAAATTGCCCCGGCTCGATTTTTGTTTCCGATCAACCTGTCAAATTTGAGCCCATTCCGACACAGTCGAGAAAAATGACGAAATTGCCCCCGGCGCGATTTTTATTTCCGATCAAACTGCCAAATTTCAGTCAATTCCGACACAGTCGAGGAAAATGACGAAATTGCCCCCGGCGCAAATTGTGTTTCCGATCAACCAGTCAAATTTGAGCCCATTCCGACACAGTCGAGAAAAATGACGAAATTGCCCCCGACGCGATTTTTGTTTCCGATCAACCGGTAAAATTTCTGCCAATTCCGACACAGTCGAGAAAAATGACGAAATTGCCCGCGGCGCGATTTTTATTTCCGATCAAACTGCCAAATTTCAGTCAATTCCGACACAGTCGAGGAAAATGACGAAATTGCCCCCGGCGCGGTTTTTGTTTCCGATCAACAAGTCAAATTTCAGCCAATTCCGACACCGTCGCGAAAAATGACGAAATTGCCCCGGCGCGATTTTTGTTTTCGATCAACCTGTCAAATTTGAGCCCATTCCGACACAGTCGAGAAAAATGACAAAATTGCCCGCGGCGCGAGTTTTATTTCAGATTAAACTGCCAAATTTCTACCAATTCCGACACAGTCGAGAAAAATGACGAAATTGCCCCCGACGCGGTTTTTGTTTCCGATCAACAAGTCAAATTTTAGTCAATTCCGTCATAGTCGCGAAAAATGACGACATTACACCTGGCGCGATTTTTGTCCCCGATAAACTAGTCAAATTTCAGCCAATTCCGACACTGTACCGAAAAATGACGAAATTACACCCAGCGCGATTTTTGTTCCCGATAAACCTGTCAAATTTCTGCCAATTCCGACGCAGTCAAGAAAAATGACGAAATTGCCCGGCGCACTTTTTGTTTCCGATCAACAAGTCAAATTTTAGTCAATTTCGACACAGTCGCGAAAAATAACGAAATTACACCCGGCGCGATTTTTGTCCCCGATAAACCTGTCAAATTACAGCCAATTCCAACACAGTCGAGAAAAATGACGAAATTGCCGTCGGCGCTATTTTTGTTTCCGATCAACCAGTCAAATTTTAGCAAATTCCGACACAGTCTAGGAAAATGACGAAATTGCCCCCGGCGCGGTTTTTGTTTCCGATCAACCTGTCAAATTTTAGCCCATTCCGACACAGTCGCGAAAAAAGACAAAATTGCACCCGAAGCGGTTTTTGTTCCCGATCATCCTGTCAAATTTGAGCCCATTTTGACACAGTCGAGAAAAATGATGAAATTGCCCCCGGCGCGATTTTTATTTCAGATCAAACTGCCAAATTTCAGCTAATTCCGACACAGTCGAGAAAAATGAGGAAATTGCCCCCGTCGCGGTTTTTGTTTCCGATCAACAAGTCAAATTTCAGCCAATTCCGACACAGTCGCGAAAAATGACGAAATTACACCCGGCGCTATTTTTGTTCCCGATCAACCTGTCAAATTTGACCGCATTCCGACACGGTCGAAAAAAATGACGAAATTGCCCAAGGCGCGATTTTTGTTTTCGATCAACCTTTCAAATTTTAGCCAATTCCGACCCAGTCGCGAAAAATGACGAAATTGCCCCCGGGGCGATTTTTGTTTCTGATCAACCTGTCAAATTTGAGCCCGTTCTGACACAGTCGAGGAAAATGACGAAATTGCCGCCGGCGCGATTTTTATTTCAGATTAAACTGCCAAATTTCTGCCAATTTCGACACAGTCGAGAAAAATGACGAAATTGCCCCCGGCGCTATTTTTGTTTCCGATCAACATGTCAAATTTCAGCCAATTCCGACTCTGTCGGGAAAAATGACGAAATTACACCCAGCGCGATTTTTGTTCCCGATAAACCTGTCAAATTTCAGCCAATTCCGACACAGTCGAGAAAAATGACGAAATTGCCCCCGACGCGCTTTTTGTTTCCGATCAACAAGTCAAATTTTAGTCAATTCCGACACAGTCGCGAAAAATGACGAAATTACACCCGACGCGATTTTTGTCCCCGATAAACCTGTCAAATTTCAGCCAATTCCAACACAGTCGAGAAAAATGACGAAATTGGCCCCGGCGCGATTTTTGTTTCCGATCAACCAGTCAAATTTTAGCAAATTCCGACACAATCTAGAAAAATGACGAAATTACCCCCGGCGCGGTTTTTGTTTCCGATCAACCTGTCAAATTTTAGCCCATTCCGACACAGTCGCGAAAAATGACGAAATTACACCCGAAGCGGTTTTTGTTCCCGATCATCCTGTCAAATTTGAGCCCATTTCGACACAGTCGAGAAAAATGATGAAATTGCCCCCGGCGCGATTTTTTTTTCAGATCAAACTGCCAAATTTCAGCCAATTCCGACACAGTCGAGAAAAATGACGAAATTGTCCCCGGCGCGGTTTTTGTTTCCGATCAACAAGTCAAATTTCAGCCAATTCCGACACAGTCGTGGAAAATGACGAAATTTCACCCTGCGCTATTTTTGTTCCCGATCAACCTGTCAAATTTGTCCGCATTCCGACACGGTCGAGAAAAATGACGAAATTGCCCGAGGCGCGATTTTTATTTTCGATCAACCTTTAAAATTTTAGCCAATTCCGACCCAGTCGCGAAAAATGACGAAATTGTCCCCGGGGTGATTTTTGTTTCCGATCAACCTGTCAAATTTGAGTCCGTTCTGACACAATCGAGAAAAATGACGAAATTGCCCCCGGCGCGATTTTTATTTCAGATTAAACTGCCAAATTTCTGTCAATTCCGACACAGTCGAGAAAAATGACGAAATTGCCCTCGGCGCTATTTTTGTTTCCGATCAACATGTCAAATTTCGGCCAATTCCGACTCTTTCGGGAAAAATGACAAAATTACACCCAGCGCGATTTTTGTTCCCGATAAACCTGTCAAATTTCAGCCAATTCCGACACAGTCGAGAAAAATGACGAAATTGCCCCCGACGCGCTTTTTGTTTCCGATCAACAAGTCAAATTTTAGTCAATTCCGACACAGTTACGAAAAATGACAAAATTACACCCGACGCGATTTTTGTCCCCGATAAACCTGTCAAATTTCAGCCAATTCCGACACAGTCGAGAAAAATGACGAAATTGCCCCCGGCGCGATTTTTGTTTCCGATCAACCAGTCAAATTTTAGCAAATTCCGACACAGTCTAGAAAAATGACGAAATTGCTCCCGGCGCGGTTTTTGTTTCCGATCAACCGGTCAAATTTTAGCCCATTCCGACACAGTCGCGAAAAATGACGAAATTACACCCGAAGCGGTTTTTGTTCCCGATCATCCTGTCAAATTTGAGCCCATTTCGTCACAGTCAAGAAAAATAATGAAATTGCCCGCGGCGCGATTTTTATTTCAGATCAAACTGCCAAATTTCAGCCAATTCCGACAAGTTGAGAAAAATGACGAAATTGCGCCCGGCGCGGTTTTTGTTTCCGATCAACAAGTCAAATTTCAGTCAATTCCGACACAATCGCGAAAAATGACGAAATTACACCC
>NW_019265761.1:0-9422 GCF_002742605.1 Olea europaea var. sylvestris | reverse complement strand
AGACTAGCAATTTGTCAAAAATGAACAAACCCAAAGTTATCATGAAATCAAAAACCACTTTTCATTGGCTCGATTCCAATCGATTTAGACTAGCAATTAGCAGAAAACAAACAAACCTGAAGTTATCATGAAATCAAAAACCACTTTTCATTGGATCGATTCCAATCGAATTAGACTAGCATTTCACCAAAAATGAACAAACACGAAGCTATCATGAAATCAAAAACTACTTTTCATTGATTCGATTCGAATCGAATTAGACTAGCATTTTGCCAAAAACGAACAAACCCGACGTTATCATGATATCAAAAATCACTTTTCATTGGCTCGATTCCAATCGAATTAGATGAGCAATTCCCCAGAAACGAACAAACCCGAAGTTATCATGAAATCAAAAACTACTTTTCAGTGATTCGAGTCGAATCGAATTAGACTAGCATTTTGCCAAAAACGAACAAACCCGAAGTCATCATGATATAAAAAATCACTTTTCATTGGTTCGATTCCAATCGAATTAGATGAGCAATTCCCCAGAAACGAACAAACCCGAAGTTATCATGAAATCAAAAACTACTTTTCATTGATTCGAGTCGAATCGAATTAGACTAGCATTTCGCCAAAAACAAACAAACCCGAAGTCATCATGAAATCAAAAACCACTTTTCATTGGCTGGATTCCAATCGAATTAGACTAGCAATTAGCAGAAAATGAACAAACCCGAAGTTATCATGAAATCAAAAACCACTTTTCATTGGCTCGGTTCCAATCGAATTATACTAGCATTTCGCCAAAAATGAACAAAGACGAAGTTATCATGAAATCAAAAACTACTTTTCATTGATTAGATTCGAATCGAATTAGACTAGCATTTCGCCAAAAACGAACAAACCCGAAGTCATCATGAAATCAAAAACCACTTTTCATTGGCTCGATTCCAATCAATTTAGACCAGCAATTCCCCAAAAACGAACAAACCCGATGTTATCGTGAAATCAAAAACTACTTTTCATTGGCTCGATTCCAAACGAATTAGACTAGCAATTTGTCAAAAATGAACAAACCCGAAGTTATCAAGAATCAAAAACCACTTTTCATTGGCTCGATTCCAATCGAATTAGACTAGCAATATTTTTGAAAACGATCAAACCCGGCGTTATCATGTAATCGAAAGCCACTTTTCATTGGCTCGAATCCAATCGAAATAGATTAGCAATTCGTAAAAAATGAACAAGCCCGAAGTCATCATAAAATCAAAAAACCACTTTTCATTGGCTACATTCCAATCCAATTAGACTAGATATTCGCCAAAAACAAACAAACCCGAAGTCATCATAAAATCAACAACCACTTTTCATTGGCTCGATTCCAATCGAATTAGACTAGCAATTTGTCAAAAAATAACAATCCATAAGTTATCATGAAATCAAAAAACTACTTTTCAATGGCTCGATTCCAATCGACTTAGACTAGCAATTAGCAGAAAATGAACAAACCCGAAGTTATCATGAAATCAAAAACCACTTTTCATTAGCTCGATTCCAATCGAATTAAACTAGCAATTCACCAAAGACAAACAAACCCGAGGTCATCATAAAATCAAAAACAACTTTTCATTGGCTATATTCCAATAGAATTGGACTAGCAATTTGCCGAGAATGATCAAACCCGAAGTTATCATGAAATCGAAAACCACTTTTCATTGGCTCGATTCCAATCGAATTTGACTAGCAATTTTTCGAAAAAGAACAAACCTGAAGTTATCATGAAATCTAAAGCCACTTTTCATTAGATCGAATCCAATCGAAATAGATTAGCAATTTGCCGAAAATGATCAAACCCGAAGTTATCATGAAATAAAAAACCACTTTTCATTGGCTCGATTCCAATCGAATTAGCCTAGCAGTTAGCCGAAAATGAACAAACCCGAAGTTATCATGAAATCAAAAACCACTTTTCATTGGCTCGATTCAAATCAAATTAGGCTTGCATTGCGCAAAAAATGAAGAAACCTGAAGTTATCATGAAATCAAAAACCACTTTTCATTGGCTCAATACCAATCGAATTATAATAGCAATTTCCGAAAATGATCAAATTCGAAGTTATCCTGAAATCAAAACCACTTTTCATTGGCTCGATTCCAATCGAATTAGATTAGCAATTTTCGAAAATGATCAAATTCGAAGTTATCATGAAATCAAAAACCCCTTTTCATTGGCTCGATTCGAATCGAATTATGAAATCGAAAACCACTTTTCATTTGCTCGATTCCAATCGAATTAGACTAGCAATTTGCCGAAAACAATCAAACCCGAAGTTATCATGAAATCAAAAGCCACTTTTCATTGGCTCGAATCAAATCGAAATAGATTAGCAATTCGCCGAAAATGATCAAACCCGATGTTATCATGAAATAAAAAACCACCTGTCGTTGGTTGGATTCCAATCGAATTAGACTAGTAATTAGCCGAAAAATGAACAAACCCAAAGTTATCATAAAATCAAAAATCACTTTTCATTGGCTCGATTTCCAATCGAATTAGACTAGCATTTCGTCAAAAATGAACAAACACGAAGTTATCATGAAATCAAAAACTACTTTTCATTGATTCGATTCCAATCGAATTAGTCTAGCAATTCGCCAAAAACAAACAGACCCAAGTCATCATAAAATCAAAAACCACTTTTCATTGGCTCGATTCCAATAGAATTGGACTAGTAATTCGCCGAAAATGATCAAACCCAAAGTTATCATGAAATCAAAAACCACTTTTCATTGGCTCGATTCCAATCGAATTAGACTAGCATTTCGCCAAAAATGAACAAACACGAAGTTATCATGAAATCAAAAACCACTTTTCATTGATTCGATTACAATCGAATTAGACAAGCAATACCAAAAAAAATGAACAAATCCGAAGTTATCATGAAATCAAAAACCACTTTTCATTGGCTCCATACCAATCGAATCAGACTAGGAAGTTCCGAAAATTATCAAATCCGAATTTATCATGAAATCAAAACAACTTTTCATTGGGTCGATTCCAATTGAATTAGACTAGCAATTTACCAAAAACGAACAAACCTGATGTTATCATGAAATCAAAAACCCCTTTTCATTGGCTCGATTCCAATCGAATTATGAATTCGAAAACCACTTTTCATTTTCTCGACTCCAATCGAATTAGAATAGCAATTTGCCGAAAACAATCAAACCCGAGGTTATCATGAAATCGAAAACCAATTTTCATTGGCTAGATCCCAATCGAATTAGACTAGCAACTTTTCATTGGCTCGAATCCAATCGAAATAGATTATCAATTCGCCGAAAATGATCAAACCCTAAGTTATCATGAAATAAAAAACCACTTTTCATTGGCTCGACTCTAATCGAATTAGACTAGCAATTAGCCGAAAATGAACAAACCCGAAGTTATCATGAAATCAAAAACCACTTTTCATTAGCTCGATTCCAATACCCGAAGTTATCATGAAATCAAAAACCACTTTTCATTAGCTCGATTCCAATCGAATTAGACTAGCAATTCGTTAAAAATGAACAAACCCGAAGTTATCATGAAATCAAAAATGAATTTTCATTAGCTCGATTCCAATCAAATTAGACTAGCATTACGCAAAAAATGAACAAACCCGAAGTTATCATAAAATCAAAAACCACTTTTCATTAGCTTAATTCCAATCGAATTAGAAGTGCAATACGCTGAAAATGAACAAACCCGAAGTTATCATGAAATCAAAAATCACTTTTCATTGGCTCGATTCCAATCGAATTAGACTAGCAATTCGTTAAAAATGAACAAAGCCGAAGTTATCATGAAATGAAAAACTAATTTTCATTAGCTCGATCCCAATCAAATTAGACTAGCATTACGAAAAAAAGGAACAAACCAGAAGTTATCATGAAATCAAAAACCACTTTTACTTGGCTCGATTCCAATCGAATTAGACTAGCAATTTGCCAAAGACGAACAAACCCGATGTTATCATGAAATCGAAAACCACTTTTCATTGGCTCGATTCCAATAGAATTGGACTAGCAATTCGTCGAAAATTATCAAACCCGAATTTATCATGCAATCAAAAACCACTTTTCATATGGTCGATTCCAATCGAATTAGACTAGCATTTTGCCAAAAATGAACAAACTCGAAGTTCTCATGAAATCAAAAACTACTTTTCATTGCCTCGATTCAAATCGAATTAAACTAGCATTATGCAAAAAATGAAGAAACACGAAATTATCGTGAAATCAAAAACCACTTTACATTGGCTCGATACCAATCAAATTAGAATAGCAATTTTTGAAAATGATCAAATTCGAAGTTATCATGAAATCAAAACCACTTTTCATTGGCTCGATTCCAATCGAATTAGACTAGCAATTTTCGAAAATGATCAAATTCGAAGTTATCATGAAATCAAAACCACTTTTCATTGGCTCGATTCTAATTGAATTAGACTAGCAATTCACCAAAAACGAAAAAACCCGTTGTTATCATGAAATCAAAAACCCCTTTTCCTTAGCTCGATTCCAATCGAATTATGAAATTGAAAACCACTTTTCATTTGCTCGATTCCAATCGAATTAGACTAGCAATTTGCCGAAAGCAATCAAACCCGAAGTTATCATGAAATCGAAAACCAGTTTTCATTGGCTCGATTCCAATCGAATTAGACTAGCAATTTTTCGAAAATGATCAACCCGAAGTTATCATGAAATCGAAAGCAACTTTTCATTGGCTTGAATCCAATCGAAATAGATTCGCAATTCGCCAAAAATGATCAAACACGTAGTTATCATGAAATAAAAAACTACTTTTCAATGGCTGGATTCCAATCGAATTAGACTAGCAATTAGCCGAAAATGAATAAACCCGAAGTTATCATGGAATCAAAAACCACTTTTCATTGGCTCGATTCCAATCGAATTAGACTAGCTATTCGTAAAAAATGAACAAACCCAAAGTTATCATGAAATCAAAAACCACTTTTCATTGGCTTGATTCCAATCGAATTAGACTAGCAATTAGCCGAAAATGAATAAACCCGAAGTTATCCTGGAATCAAAAACCACTTTTCATTGGCTTGATTCCAATCGAATTAGACTAGCAATTAGCCGAAAATGAATAAACCCGAAGTTATCCTGGAATCAAAAACCACTTTTCATTGGCTTGATTCCAATCGAATTAGACTAGCAATTAGCAGAAAACGAACAAACCCGAAGTTATCATGAAATCAAAAACTACTTTTCATTGGCTCGATTCCAATCGAATTAGACTAGCATTACGCAAAAAATGAACAAACCCAAAGTTATCATTAAATCAAAAACCACTTTTCATTTTTATCGATTCCTATCGAATTAGACTTGCAATTTGACAAAAACAACCCAACTCGAATTTATCAGGAAATCAAAAACCACTTTTCATTGGCTCGATTCCAATCAAATTAGAGTAGCAATTTGCTGAAAATGATCAAACCCGAAGTTTTCATTAAATCAAAAAGAATTAGACTAGCATTTCACCAAAAACAAACAAGCCCAAAGTCATCATGAAATCAAAAACCACTTTTAATTAGCTCGATTCTAATCGAATTAGATGAGCAATTCCCTAAAAACGAACAAACCCGAAGTTATCATGAAATCAAAAACCACTTTTAATTAGCTCGATTCTAATCGAATTAGATGAGCAATTCCCTAAAAACGAACAAACCCGAAGTTATCATGAAATCAAAAACTACTTTTCATTGGCTAGATTCCACTCGAATTATACTAGCATTACGTAAAAGACGAACAAACCCGAAGTTATCATGAAATCAAAAACCACTTTTCATTTGCTCGATTCCATTCGAATTAGACTGATAATTCGACAAAAACGACCCAACTCAAATTTATCAGGAAATCAAAAATCACTTTTCATTGGCTCGATTCCAATCAAATTAGACTAGCAATTTGCTGAAAATGATCAAACCCGAAGTTATAATGAAATCGAAAACCATTTTTCATTGGCTCGATTTCAATCAAATTAGACTAGCAATTTGTCGAAAACGATCAAAGCCGAAGTCATCATGAAATCACAAACAACTTTTCATTGGCACGATTCCAATCGAATTAGACTAGCAATTCGACAAAAAAAAAAAAACCAACCCGAAGTTATCATCAAATCAAAAAACCAATTTTCATTAGCTCAATTCCAATCGAATTAGACTAGCAACTTGCCGAAAATGATCAAACCCGAAGTTTTCATGAAATCGAAAACCACTTTTCATTGGCTCGATTCCAATAGAATTGGACTAGCAATTTGCCAAAAATGAACAAACCCGAAGTTATAATTAAATCAAAAATCACTTTTCATTAGCTAGATTCCAATCGAATTAGACTAGCAATTCGACAAAAAAAAAAAAACCAACCCGAAGTTATCATCAAATCAAAAACCAATTTTCATTAGCTCAATTCCAATCGAATTAGACTAGCAACTTGCCGAAAATGATCAAACCCGAAGTTTTCATGAAATCGAAAATCACTTTTCATTGGCTCGATTCCAAACGAATTAGACAAGCAATTTGTCGAAAAAACCAAGCCCAAAGTTATCATGAAATCAAAAACCACTTTTTATTGGCTCGATTCCAATCGAATTAGACGAGCAATTTCCAAAAAATGAACAAACCCGAAGTTATCGTGAAATCAAAAACTACTTTTCATTGGCTCGATTCCAATCGAGTTAGACTAGCATTACGCAAAAAATGAACAAACCCAAAGTTATCATTAAATCAAAAACCACTTTTCATTTTTATCGATTCCTATCGAATTAGACTGGCAATTTGAGAAAAACAACCCAACTCAAATTTATCAGGAAATCAAAAACCACTTTTCATTGGCTCGATTCCAATCAAATTGGAGTAGCAATTTGCTGAAAATGATCAAACCCGAAGTTTTCATTAAATCAAAAAGAATTAGACGAGCATTTCACCAAAAATAAACAAGCCCAAAGTCATCATGAAATCAAAAACCACTTTTAATTAGCTCGATTCTAATCGAATTAGATGAGCAATTCCCTAAAAACGAACAAACCCGAAGTTATCATGAAATCAAAAACTACTTTTCATTGGCTAGATTCCACTCGAATTATACTAGCATTACGTAAAAGACGAACAAACCCGAAGTTATCATGAAATCAAAAACCACTTTTCATTTGCTCGATTCCATTCGAATTAGACTGATAATTCGACAAAAACGACCCAACTCAAATTTATCAGGAAATCAAAAATCACTTTTCATTGGCTCGATTCCAATCAAATTAGACTAGCAATTTGCTGAAAATGATCAAACCCGAAGTTATAATGAAATCGAAAACCATTTTTCATTGGCTCGATTTCAATCAAATTAGACTAGCAATTTGTCGAAAACGATCAAAGCCGAAGTCATCATGAAATCACAAACAACTTTTCATTGGCACGATTACAATCGAATTAGACTAGCAATTCGACAAAAAAAAAAAACCAACCCGAAGTTATCATCAAATCAAAAACCAATTTTCATTGGCTCAATTCCAATCGAATTAGACTAGCAACTTGCCGAAAACGATCAAACCTGAAGTTTTCATGAAATCGCAAACCACTTTTCATTGGCTCGATTCCAATAGAATTGGACTAGCAATTTGCCAAAAATGAACAAACCCGAAGTTATAATTAAATCAAAAATCACTTTTCATTAGCTAGATTCCAATCGAATTAGACTAGCAATTTGCCAAAAATGAATGAACCCGAAATTATCTAGAAATCAAAATCACTTTTCATTGGCTCGATTCCAAACGAATTAGACAAGCAATTTGTCGAAAAAACCAAGCCCAAAGTTATCATGAAATCAAAAACCACTTTTCATTGGCTCGATTCCAATCGAATTAGACCAACAATTCGCCAAAAACGAACAAGCCTGAAGTTTTCGTGAAATCGAAAACCACTTTACATTGGCTCGATTCCAATCGAATTAGACTAGCAATTTGTTGAAAATGATCAAACCTGAAGTCATCATGAAATCGAAAACAACTTTCATTGGCTCGACTCCAATCGAATTAGACAGGCAATTCGTCAAAAAGAAACAAACCCAAATTTATCATGAAACCAAAAACCACTTTTCCTTGGCTCGATTCCAATCGAATTAGACCAGCAATTAGAAGAAAACGAATAAGCCCGAAGTTTTCATTAAATCAAAAACCACTTTTCCTTGGCTCGATTCCAATCGAATTGGACTAGCAATTTGCTAAAAACAAACAAACTTGAAGTTATCATGAAATCAAAAACCACTTTTCATTGGCTCGATTCCAGTCTAATTAGACCAGCAATTCGCCAAAAATGAACAAGCCCGAAGTTTTCATGAAATCGAAAACCACTTTTCATTGGTTCGATTCCAATCGAATTAGACTAGCAATTTGTCGAAAACGATCAAACCCCAAGTTATCATGAAATCAAAAACAACTTTTCATTGGCTCGATTCCAATTGAATTAGACTAGCAATTCGATAAAAACAAACCGACCCAATGTTATCATGAAATCAAAAACCAATTTTCATTGGCTCGATTCCAATCGAATTAGACTAGCAATTCGCTAAAAATGAATAAACCTGAAGTTTTCATGAAATCAAAAACCACTTTCCATTGGCTCGATTCCAATCAAATTAGACTAGCAATTTGCTGAAAATGATAAAACCCGAAGTTTTCATGAAATCAAAAATCTTTCATTAGCTCGATTCCAATCGAATTAGACTAGCAATTCACCAAAAAACAACAAACCCGAAGTTATCGTGAAATCAAAAACCACTTTCCATTGGCTCGATTCCAATCAAATTAGACTAGCAATTTACTGAAAATGATAAAACCCGAAGTTTTCATGAAATCAAAAATCTTTCATTAGCTCGATTCCAATCGAATTAGACTAGCAATTCGCCAAAAAACAACAAACCCGAAGTTATCGTGAAATCAAAAACCACTTTTCATTGGCTCGATTCCAATCGAATTAGACTAGCAATTCGCTAAAAACGAACAAACCCGAAGCGTTCAGGAAATCAAAAACCACTTTTCATTGGCTCGATTCCAATCGAATTAGACTAGCAATTCGCCAAAAATGAATAAGCCCGAAGTTATCTAGAAATCAAAACCACTTTTCATTGTCTCGATTCCAAATGAATTGGACTAGAAATTCTTCCAAAACAAACAAATCTAAAGTTATCATGAAATCAAAAACCACTTTTCATTGGCTCCATTCCAATCGAATTAGACTAGCAATTTGCCGAAAACGAACAAACCTGAAGTTATCATGAAAACAAAAACCAATTTTCATTGGGTCAATTCCAATCGAATTAGGCTAGCAATTCGTCAAAAACAAACAAACCCGAAGTTATAATGGAATCAA
>NW_019265760.1:0-9428 GCF_002742605.1 Olea europaea var. sylvestris | reverse complement strand
GGTTGATCGGAAACAAAAACCGCGCCAGGGGCAATTTCGTCATTTTTCGCGACTGTGTCGGAATGGGCTAAAATTTGACAGGTCGATCGGAAACAAAAATCGCTCTGGGGGCAATTTCGTCATTTTTCGCGACGGTGTCGGAATGGGCTAAAATTCGACGGGTTGATCGGAAACAAAAATTGCATCGGGAGCAATTTCGTCATTTTTCTCGACTGTGTCGGAATGGGTTGAAATTTGGCAAGTTGATCGGAAATAAAAATCGTGCCGGGGGCAATTTCGTCATTTTTCTCGACTGTGTCGGAATGGGCTCAAATTTGACTGTTGATCGAAAACAAAAATCGCGCCACGGATAATTTTGTCATTTTTCGCGACTGTGTCGGAATGGGCTAAAATTTGAAAGGTTGATCGGAAACAAAAAACCGCGTCGGGGGCAATTTCGTCATTTTTCTCGACTGTGTAGGAATGGGCTAAAATTTGATAGGTTGATCGGAAACAAAAATCACGTCGGGGGCAATTTCGTCATTTTTCGCGTCTGTGTCGAAATGGGCTCAAATTTGACAGGTTGATCGGGAACAAAAATCGTGCCGGGGGTAATTTCGTAATTTTTCGCAGTTGTGTCGGAATTGGCTAAAATTTGACAGGTTGATCGAAAACAAAAATCACACCGGGGGTAATTTCGTCATTTTTCGCGAATGTGTCGGAATGGGCTAAAAATTGACAGGTTGATCGGAAACAAAAATCGCGTCGGGGGCAATATCATCATTTTTCGCGACTGTGTCGGAATGGGCTAAAATTTGACAGGTTGATCGGTAAACACGAATCGCACCGGGGGCAATTTCGTTATTTTTCGCGACTGTGTCGGAATGGGCTAAAATTTGACAAGTTGATCGGAAACAAAAATCGCGCCGGGGGTAATTTCGTCATTTTTTGCAACTGTGTCGGAATTGGCTAAAATTTGACAGGTGGATCGTAAACAAAAATCGCGCCGTGAGCAATTTTGTCATTTTTCGCGACGGTGTCAGAATGGGCAAAAAAATTGACTGGTAGATCGGAGACAAAAATCGCACCGGGGGCGATTTCATCATTTTTCTCGACTGTGTCGGAATGGCTGGAATTTGGCGGGTTGGTCGGAAACAAAAACTGCGCCAGGGGAAATTTCGTCATTTTTCGCGATTGCGTCGGAATGGGCTCAAACTTGACTGGTTGATCGGGAACAAAAACCGCGCCGGGTGTAATTTCGTCATTTTTTGCAACTGTGTCGGAATTGGCTAAAATTTGACAGGTTGATCGGAAACGAAATTCTCGCCGGGGGCAAATTCGTCATTTTTTGCGACGGTGTCGGAACCGGCTAAAATTTGACTGGTTGATCGGAAACAAAAATCACGCCGGGGGCAATTTCGTCATTTTTCTCGACAGTGTCGGAATGGGCTAAAATTTGGGTGGTTGATCAGAAATAAAAATCACGCCGGGGGCAATTTCGTCATTTTTTTCGACTGTGTCGGAATGGGCTAAAATTTGACAGGTTGATCGAAAACAAAAATCGCACCGGGGGTAATTTCGTCATTTTTCGCTACGGTGTCAGAATGGGCTAAAATTCGACTGGTTGATCGGAAACAAAAATCGCGCCGGGGTCAATTTCGTCATTTTTCTCGACTGTGTCAGAATGGGCTGAAATTTGGCAGGTTGATTGGAAATAAAAATCGCATCAGGGGCAATTTCATCATTTTTCTCGACTGTGTCGGAATGGGCTCAAATTTGACTTGTTGATCGGAAACAAAAATCGCGCCATGGGTAATTTCGTCATTTTTTGCGTCTGTGTGGGAATGGGCTAAAATTTGACAGGTCGATCGGAAACAAAAATCTCGTCGGGGAAAATTTCGACATTTTTCGCGACTGTGTCGTAATGGGTTCAAATTTGACTGGCTGATCGGGAACAAAAACCGCGTCGGGGGTAATTTCCTCATTTTTCGCAACTGTGTCGAAATGGACTAAAATTTTTCAGGTTGATCGGAAATAAAAATCGCACCGGGGCAATTTCATCATTTTTCTCGACTGTGTCGGAGTTGGGTAAAATTTGACCGGTTGATTGGAAACAAAAATCGCGCCATGGGTAATTTCGTCATTTTTTGCGACTGTGTCGGAATGGGCTTAAATTTGACAGGTTGATCGGAAACAAAAAACCGCGCCGAGGGCAATTTCGTCATTTTTCGTAACTATGTCGGAATGTGCTAAAATTTGACAGGTTGAACAAAAACCACGCCGGGGATAATTTCGTAGTTTTTCGCAACTGTGTCGGAATTGGCTAAAATTTGACTGGTTGATCGGAAACAAAAATCGCGCCGGAGGCAATTTCGTCATTTTTCGCAACTGTGTCGGAATTCGCTAAAATTTCATAGGTTGATCGGAATCAAAAATCGCACCGGGGGCAATTTCGTCATTTTTCGCGAAGGTGTCGGAATGAGCTAAAATTCGACTGGTTGATCGAAAACAAATATCTCGTCGGGGGCGATTTCGTCATTTTTCTCGACTGTGTCGGAATGGCCGAAATTTGGCAAGTTGATCGGAAATAAAAATCGCGCCGGGCGCAATTTCGTCCTTTTTCTCGACTGTGTCGGAATGGGCTAAAATTTGACTGGTTGATCGGAAACAAAAAATCGCGCCCGGGGCAATTTCGACATTTTTCGCAACGGTATCGGAATGGGCTAAAATTTGACTGGTTGATCGGAAACAAAAACAGCGCCGAGGGCAATTTCGTCAGTTTTCTCGGCTGCGTCGAAATGGCCTGAAATTTGGCAAGTTAATCGGAAATAAAACTCGCGCCTAGGGCTATTTCGTCATTTTTCTCGACTTTGTCGGAATGGGCTAAAATTTGAATGGTTGATCAGAAATAAAAACTGCGCCATGGGTATTTTCGTCATTTTTTGCGACTGTGTCGGAATGGGCTAAAATTTGACAGGTTGATCGGGAAAACAAATCGCCCCGAGGGTAACTTCGTTATTTTTCGCGACTGCGTCGGAATGGGTTAAAATTTGACAGGTTGATCGGAAACAAAAACCGCACCGGGGGTAATTTCGTCATTTTTTGCAACTGTATCAGAATTGGCTAAAATTTGACAGGTTGATCGGAAACAAAAATCGAGCCGTGAGCAATTTCGTCATTTTTCTCGACTTTGTCGGAATGGGCAAAAATTTGACTGGTTGTTCGAAAACAAAAACCGCGCTGGGGGCGATTTCGTCATTTTTCTCGACTGTATCGGAACGGCTGAAATTTGGCAGGTTGATCAGAAATAAAAATCGTGCCCAGGGTAATTTCGTCATTTTTCTCGACTGTGTCGAAATGGGCTCAAATTTGACTGGTTGATCGGAAACAAAAATAGCGCCATGGGTAATTTCGTCATTTTTCGCGACTGTGTCGGAATGGGCTAAAATTTAACAGGTTGATCGGAAACAAAAAATCGCGTCGGGGGCGATTTCGTCATTTTTCTCGACTGTGTCGGAATGGCCAAAATTTGGCAAGTTGATCGGAAATAAAAATCACGCCGGGGGCAATTTCGTCATTTTTCTCGACTGTATCGGAACGGGCTAAAATTTGTTTGGTTGATCGGAAACAAAAACCGCGCCCGGGGCAATTTCGACATTTTTCGCGACGGTGTCGGAATGGGCTAAAATTTGACTGGTTGATCGGAAACAAAAACCGTGCCGAGGGCAATTTCGTCATTTTTAGCAACTGTGTCGGAATTGGCTAAAATTTGACAGGTTGATCGGAAACAAAAATCGCGCCGTGGGCAATTTCTTCATTTTTCGCGACGGTGTCGGAATGGGCAAAAATTTGACTGGTTGATCGAAAACAAAAATCGCGCCGGGGGCGATTTCATCATTTTTCTCGATTGTGTCGAAACGACTGAAATTTGGCAGGTAGATCGGAAATAAAACTCGCGCCTGGGGCTATTTCGTCATTTTTCTCGACTTTGTCGGAATGGGCTAAAATTTGAATGGTTGATCGGAAACAAAAACTGCGCCATGGGTATTTTTGTCATTTTTCGCGATTGTGTCGGAATGGGCTAAAATTTGACAGGTTGATCGTGAACACAAATCGCGCCGGGGGTAATTTCGTTATTTTTCGCGACTGCGTCGGAATGGGCTAAAATTTGACAGGTTGAATGGAAACAAAAACCGCGTCGGGGGTACTTTCGTCATTTTTTGCAACTGTGTTGGAATTGGCTAAAATTTGACAGGTTGATCGGAAACAAAAATCGCGCCGTGAGCAATTTCGTCGTTTTTCGCGACTGTGTCGGAATGGGCAAAAATTTGACTGGTTGTTCGAAAACAAAAACCGCGCCGGGGGCGATTTCGTCATTTTTCTCGACTGTATCGGAATGGCTGAAATTTGGCAAGTTGATCAGAAATAAAAATCGCGCCCGGGGCAATTTCGTCATTTTTCTCGACTGTGTCGGAATGGGCTAAAATATGACTGGTTGATCGGAAACAAAAATAGCGCCAAGGGTAATTTCGTCGTTTTTCGCGACTGTGTCGGAATGGGCTAAAATTTGACAGGTTGATCGGCAACAAAAAGTCGCGCCGGGGGCAATTTCGTAATTTTTCGCGACTGTGTAGGAATAGGCTAAAATTTGACAGGTTGATCAGAAACAAAAATCACACCGGGGGCAATTTCGTCATTTTTCGTGACTGTGTCGGAATGGGCTCAAATTTGACAGGTTGATCGGAAACAAAAATCGCGCCGGGGGCAATTTCGTCATTTTTCGTGACTGTGTCGGAATGGGCTCAAATTTGACAGGTTGATCGGGAACAAAAATCGCGCCGGGGGAAATTTCGTCATTTCTCGCAACTGTGTCGAAATTGGCCTAATTTCGTCATTTTTCGCTATTGTGTTGGAATGTGCTAAAATTTGACAGGTTGATCGGAAGCAAAAACCGCACCGAGGGTAATTTCGTCATTTTTAGCAACTGTGTCGGAATTGGCTAAAATTTGACAGGTTGATCGGAAGCAAAAATCGCGCCGTGGGCAATTTCTTCATTTTTCACGATGGTGTCAGAATGGGCAAAAATTTGACTGGTTGATCGAAAACAAAAACCGCGCCGGGGGCAATTTCGTCATTTTTCTTGACAATGTCGAAACGGCTGAAATTTGGCAGGTTGATCGGAAATAAAAATCGCGCCGGGGGCAATTTCGTCATTTTTCTCGGCTGTGTCGGAATGGACTAAAATTTGACTGGTTGATAGGAAACAAAAACCGCGCTCGGGGCAATTTCGAAATTTTTCGCGACGGTGTCGGAATGGGCTTAAATTTGACAGGTTGATCGGAAAAAAAATCGCGCAGGGGGCAATTTCGTCATTTTCCTCGATTGTGTCGGAATGGGCTAAAATTTGGGTGGTTGATCGGAAATAAAAATCGCGTCGAGGGTAATTTCGTCATTTTTCTCGACTATGTCAAAATTGGCCAAAATTTGTCTGTTGATAGAAAACAAAAACCGCCCCAAGGGCAATTTCGTCATTTTTCGCGACTGTGTCGAAATGGGCTAAAATTTGACAGGTCGATCGGAAAAAAAAATCGCGCCGAGGGTAATTTCGTCATTTTTCGTAACTGTGTCGAAATTGGCGTAATTTCGTCATTTTTCGCGATTGTGTCGGAATGGGCTAAAATTTGACAGGTTGATCGGAAACAAAAACCCTGCCGAGGGTAATTTCGTCATTTTTAGCAAATGTGTCGGAATTGGTTAAAATTTGACATGTTGATCCGAAACAAAAATCGCGCCGTGGGCAATTTCGTCATTTTTCGCGATGGTGTCGGAATGGGCAAAAATTTGACTGGTTGATCGAAAACAAAAATCGCGCCGGGGCCGATTTCGTCGTTTTTCTCGACTGTGTCGGAACGGCTGAAATTTGGCAGGTTGATCGGAAATAAAAATGGCGCCGGGGACAATTTCGTCATTTTTCTTGACTGTGTCGGAATGGGCTAAAATTTGATTGGTTGATCGGAAACAATAACCGGGCCCGGGGCAATTTCGACATTTTTCGCTACGGTGTCGGAATGGGCTAAAATTTGACAGGTTGATCGGAAACAAAAACAACGCCGAGGGCAATTTCGTCATTTTTAGCAACTGTGTCGGAACTGGTTAAAATTTGACATGTTGATCGGAAACAAAAATCGCGCCGTGGGCAATTTCGTCATTTTTCGCGACGGTGTCGGAATGGGCTAAAATTTGACAGGTTGATCGGAAACAAAAATCGCGCAGTGGGCAATTTCGGCATTTTTCGCGACTGTGTCGGAATGGGCTTAAATTTGGCAGGTTGATCGGAAATAAAAATCGCGCAAGGGCAATTTCGGCATTTTTCGCGACTGTGTCGGAATGGGCCAAAATTTGAGTGATTGATCGGAAACAAAAACCACGCCGAGGCAATTTCGTCATTTTTCGCGACTATGTCGGAATGGGCTAAAATTTGACAGGTCGATCGGAAACAAAAATCGCGCAGTGGGCAATTTCGGCATTTTTCGCGACTGTGTCGGAATGGGGTAAAATTTGACTGGTTGTTCGAAAACAAAAACCGCGCCGGGGCGACTTCGTCATTTTTCTCGACTGTATCGGAATGGATGAAATTTGACAGGTTGATCAGAAATAAAAATCGCGCCCGGGGCAATTTCGTCATTTTTCTCGACTGTGTCGGAATGGGCTAAAATTTGACTGGTTGATCGGAAACAAAAATAGCGCCATGGGTAATTTCGTCATTTTTCGCGACTGTGTCGGAATGGGCTAAAATTTGACAGGTTGATCGGAAACAAAAAATCGCGCCGGGGGCAATTTCGTCATTTTTCGTGACTGTGTCGGAATGGGCTAAAATTTGACAGGTTGATCGGAAACAAAAAATCGCGCCGGGGGCAATTTCGTCATTTTTCGTGACTGTGTCGGAATGGGCTAAAATTTGACAGGTTGATCGGAAACAAAAATCGCGCCGTGGGCAATTTCTTCATTTTTCGCGACGGTGTCAGAATGGGCAAAAATTTAACTGGTTGATCGAAAACAAAAATCGCGCCGGGGGCGATTTCATCATTTTTCTCGATTGTGTCGAAACGGCTGAAATTTGGCAGGTAGATCGGAAATAAAAATCGCGCCGGGGGCAATTTCGTCATTTTTCGTGACTGTGTCGGAATGGGCTAAAATTTGACAGGTTGATCGGAAACAAAAATCGCGCCGTGGGCAATTTCTTCATTTTTCGCGACGGTGTCAGAATGGGCAAAAATTTAACTGGTTGATCGAAAACAAAAATCGCGCCGGGGGCGATTTCATCATTTTTCTCGATTGTGTCGAAACGGCTGAAATTTGGCAGGTAGATCGGAAATAAAAATCGCGCCGGGGGCAATTTCGTCATTTTTCTCGACTGTGTCGGAATGGGCTAAAATTTGACTGGTTGATCGTCAACAAAAACCGCGCCTGGGGCAATTTCGAATTTTTCGCGACGGTGTCGGAATAGGCTAAAATTTGACTGGTTGATCGGAAAAAAATCGCGCAGGGGGCAATTTCGTCATTTTCTCTCGACTGTGTCGGAATGGGCTAAAATTTGGGTGGTTGATCGGAAATAAAAATCGCGCCGAGGGCAATTTCGTCATTTTCTTCGACTATGTCAAAATTGGCCAAAATTTGACTGGTTGATCGGAAACAAAAACCGCGCCAGGGGCAATTTCTTCATTTTTCGCGACTGTGTCGGAATGGTCTAAAATTTAACAGGTCGACCGGAAACAAAAATCGAGCCGAGGGTAATTTCGTCATTTTTCGCGACTGTGTCGGAATGGGCTAAAATTTGACTGGTTGTTCGAAAACAAAAATCGCGTCGAGGGCGATTTCGTCATTTTTCTCGACTGTATCGGAATGACTGAAATTTGGCAGGTTGATCAGAAATAAAAATCGTGCCCAGGGCAATTTCGTCATTTTTCTCGACTGTGTCGGAATGGGCTAAAATTTGGCTGGTTGATCGGAAACAAAAATAGCGCCATGGGTAATTTCATCATTTTTCGCGACTGTGTCGGAATGGGCTAAAATTTGACAGGTTGATCGGAAACAAAAAATCGCGCCGGGGGCAATTTCGTCATTTTTCGCGACTGTGTAGGAATAGGCTAAAATTTGACAGGTTGATCGGAAACAAAAATCACACCGGGGGCAATTTCGTCATTTTTCGTGACTGTGTCGGAATGGGCTCAAATTTGACAAGTTGATCGGGAACAAAAACCGCGCCGGGGGAAATTTCGTCATTTCTCGCAACTGTGTCGGAATTGGCGTAATTTCGTCATTTTTCGCGATTGTGTTGGAATGGGCTAAAATTTGACAAGTTGATCGGAAACAAAAACCGCACCGAGGGTAATTTCGTCATTTTTAGCAACTGTGTCGGAATTGGCTAAAATTTGACAGGTTGATCGGAAGCAAAAATCGCGCCGTGGGCTATTTCTTCATTTTTCACGACGGTGTCAGAATGGGCAAAAATTTGACTGGTTGATCGAAAACAAAAACCGCGCCGGGGGCGATTTCGTCATTTTTCTTGACTATGTCGAAACGGCTGAAATTTGGCAGGTTGATCGGAAATAAAAATCGCGCCTGGGGAATTTCGTCATTTTTCTCGACTGTGTCGGAATGGGCTAAAATTTGACTGGTTGATCGGAAACAAAAACCACGCTCGGGGCAATTTCGAAATTTTTCGCGACGGTGTCGGAATGGGCTTAAATTTGACAGGTTGATCGGAAAAAAAAATCGCGCAGGGGGCAATTTCGTCATTTTCCTCGATTGTGTCGGAATGGGCTAAAATTTGGGTGGTTGATCGGAAATAAAAATCGCGCCGAGGGCAATTTCGTCATTTTTCTCGACTATGTCAAAATTGGCCAAAATTTGTCTGTTGATAGAAAACAAAAACCGCCCCAGGGGCAATTTCGTCATTTTTCGCGACTGTGTCGGAATGGGCTAAAATTTGACAGGTCGATCGGAAAAAAAAATCACGCCGAGGGTAATTTCGTCATTTTTCGCAACTGTGTCGGAATTGGCGTAATTTCGTCATTTTTCGCGATTGTGTCGGAATGGGCTAAAATTTGACAGGTTGATCGGAAACAAAAACCCCGCCGAGGGTAATTTCGTCATTTTTAGCAACTGTGTCGGAATTGGTTAAAATTTGACATGTTGATCGGAAACAAAAATCGCGCCGTGGGCAATTTCGTCATTTTTCGCGATGGTGTCGGAATGGGCAAAAATTTGACTGGTTGATCGAAAACAAAAACAGCGCCGGGTCCGATTTCGTCATTTTTCTCGACTGTGTCGGAACGGCTGAAATTTGGCAGGTTGATCGGAAATAAAAATCGCGCCGGGGGCAATTTCGACATTTTTCGCGACGGTGTCGGAATGGGCTAAAATTTGACAGGTTGATCGGAAACAAA
>NW_019265759.1:0-9442 GCF_002742605.1 Olea europaea var. sylvestris | reverse complement strand
AAAAAAAAAAATACAGTTACCCCTTGAGACACTTCCTTCCAAGAATCACTTATATTGCTGGTGCTTCTACAACGTCGACTAGTGGAGTCGAGAGCTGTATGATTTACATCAGGTTCTTTTGACTCCTTATATTTCACATGCTTCTCTTCTTTTCCTTTTGAATGATTCTCCAAAGCATCTGCCTCCACTTCACTGCTGGAAGGTGTGTTGGATCCACATGAAGAGCGGTCCACCTGCTTTCTGCTATTTGACTTGTTCAAATCATTCAGCATTGCTGCATCTGCAGTCTGTTTAGTTTCAGTAGCAGTTAATCCGACATTTCGCTGTGCACCTTCACTTTCCAAAGAATCTGACGACGACAATGTTGGTGACTTCAAAGCTGAATGCTGTTCTTGCAAAGCCTCAGAACACTCTGGTTCTAGTTGTTGACCGCCTAAGGTGGCAGGATCAGGAGGGTTTTCTCTTCTTTCAGTATTAGCTCCTCTATCTTTACTCATATCCATTGGAACAGCTGATGTTGATGGGGGAGAACATGTAAAGCCCGGCTGAAATGGAGAACAAAATGGGAGTAAGCCATGAGCCGTCCACCATGCCGTTGCAGCTGCTACTGTAGCTGCAGCAATTGCAGCCATACTAGGAGCTGAATTTATCTGCCTTGACTGAAATCCTCTTGCAGGGTGGTCTGCCGGATAATCCACGTTTGCACATGGCCAGTATGTAGCTGCAAAGCTTGCAGCAGCATGGGCTGCTGGATTTTGTAACAAAGCAGATACAATAAGACTTGAAAGCATAGATGACGTGTGCAGAAATGATGGGTAATCATCTTGATTGGGGATTGGGTTTGAGATTGGATGGAAACTAGGAAATGATTGATGAATGGAAGACGATCCATTACTTTGTTGTTCAGAAGCAGCAGATGAAGTCGGATTCGCAAATAGATTTGGGTGGCCATTAACTCCCCCCATTTGATGAAACATAGGTTCTTGATAATGTATAACTGGGGAAACGTTCTGTGTATTCATTCCTAAGCTCCCATCCGGAATGTGAACTGCAACATGTCTAGGATAGTTCTGAGAGTCTCGCACATCACTGTTCAGAATTGCATCAACATTTTTGGAATGATTCAGCTCATCTGTTCCTTCATCTTGTACATATTTCTCATGTAAAAGTTGAGAATTTCCAATGTTCAAAGTGTTACATAAGCCATAATCCTGAGACAGCTTGCTGTTATCAAATTTGTCTTTCTGATGTCCTTGTTCAATGGTGATATGGGATTCAGTTGTTTCATCCTCATTACTTGCCCCTTTAGATCTCTGGAGAAATTCACCGTATGAGTTTCCAGGTGAAATTGAAGTTGTCAAGGAACTTTTGATTATTGAACATGGAGAGGTACAAGCAACTGTCTTGAAAAGGGTCACAGCCTCAGAGACATTGCCCTCATCTTCGTACTGCTTAGAGCTTCCCATCTTTCCATCATCACCATGTTGCTGGCATAACATCACATTACAGGGAGAATATTGTTTATATACATAGTGAAAATAATCAACATCACAGTAATTATCTTGGGAAGAGAAGTAAATTAGAAACAAGAAAACCCCAGCATGTGTAACTGGGAAATGTATACACGTTGAACTATGAAATAAAAAATAAAAAATTTCCAACAGAGTAGCATATACCTCATCAGGAACTGGCTCTTTCTCCAAGTCCAGTGTGGTTTTATGCACATACGAAGAAGAAACAGGGGGCGACATTTTACCATCCTTCACTTCTGTATGTGAAGTAGGAGCTCCTGCACTTGTCTTCCTTGGATAAGGATTGCTTGGTTTCTTTTTAGGACGCGGAGGAGGAATTTCAATGTCAAGAGTCCGTCCAATTGAAACGCCTTTAATAAGAGCCTCTTTCTCTAGCTGGATTTGTTGAAAAAAAACATTAGATATATAGATTGAATGTATGCAAACGATGTCAAAGTACATAAAGCAAAATCTTGATGCGAAAGAAAAATATATAGTTTGTCATGCGGTATATGTAAATTTTAGGAATTGTCATTCCTGAAGTATGACACGACTGAGAAAATGCCATTATCCTGGTCAAAGTAGTTATTGTTTTCCATGAAAAAGCTTTAGTTTTGATTCAACCTCTTGGACCAACCACGGACTAAAGTAAATGAAGTATTCGTTCATTAGTATTTTGAAGTATAACAAAATCTCAAAATGTCAGCATTGTGGCGTCATGTTTCTCTGTTGTTGTCATCCTTTGTCATCTTAATGCATGGATTTCCAGTAGAGTATGTATATATATAATGGTTTAAGTCCCAAAAAATCCAGAACCATTTTCAGAACTAATTACTCCTAAAGCTTTACCTCTCAAGTTCCCAGTTATCTGTTAATCTCATTGCTATCAGAATGAGACAGAATTACATGGTTTCATACAAAAATATGAAACCATTATCCACTGCACTTCAGCATCAACATCATGAGGTAAGATTCAATAAACCAAAAACATGGGCTGATCTGGCCAAACCAGCACATTCCCTTCTCTGATTGACAAAACTTTCTTGCATGCTTATTAGAAGCATTTGACTTGATTTGCAGCTCAACCCTCTCCCTCTTCAGGAAAGAGAGAAGGAAATTAAAGGAAAAAATGATAGCTAATGGGACAACAAAGCAGAGACAAATAAATGTATAGGTGACATGAACATAATCAATAAGATTCTAGACTGTTGATCAAGTGATACAACACAGTATTCTTCTTCGAACAGCGAGCAACAAAGTGTCATCAAACTATGACATTTTTAATCGCCCCCTCTGTTTTTCATTTTATTAGGTGATGATGATAGTCACCTAAAATTGTTCCCAGATCAACTGAAGTAAGATAAAACTTCGTAGACTACGTAAAAATATAAATCTACTGACAATAACACAACGGTGAGCATTAAAGTAACCAGAGAACAAATGAAAATAAACAAGGTCATACTTTCCTATAGAGATACTTTTCCTATAGAGATACAAGGGAACATGTCACTGGATTCTTTGCTGGTTCTTCATGTGTAGAAATTATATGATCCAAGAAATGATCAACTTAAATAAAATCAATTATTGTACAACATACATAAACAGCATAGTTCATAATAAGTTAAGTTTGAATCAGACGAATTGTTGTAACTAGTAGTTTTTCACATATTACAACAAATCCGCACATCATTGAAAGAAAGAAAATTGAAGAATAAATAAGTAAATCAACACACAGATTTACGTAATATGGCTCAATGAAACCCACATCCACAGAAGAAGACAATAAAAACATAAATGCAAGGTTACAAGGATTTTCAGTAGTCTCAGGCTCAAATCCTCTCTAAGCCTAAACTCCATACTGCGCAACTTTTTGTATACGGATCAAAACACCACCAAAAATGGTTGAATGCATACCACAAGGCCACTATGGCGCTACCCCCTGGCCTCTTGTGGAGATCAGTTTTCTTGCTCGTAATGATCCTACCTTTGATTTCACAAGCTAAAACTCCTTTTTTTCTTTCTCATAAACCATGCAAAACATAAATTTGGCCAGGTTAGGCCTCAGTACAAAAGATAGCAGCATTAAAAGTGTAACCTCTAAGAATGGTCAAAGTTCGCATAAAGTACTTCAGAACAAGTCAAAATTTATGTTTTCAACATAGACTTGATAATAGTTAGTAATTAAGTTCTTCTCATTGATCAATTAGCTTTTTACTGTGATATGAAGCAAAAATGATGTGATGATCCTAAATCCAAACTGTTCATCTTATCTAAAGCCTATAAGCCAATGGGACCATGATTATCGATAACTATATTTACCAACATATGTCCTCCAACAGTCTCTACCACTTCGAAATCCTTTGACACACTTTAAAACTTTCTTACGACCGTAGAAAATGGTAATAGCCATTGCACGATTCATATCCCTTATAAATGATTGTACATTCTTCTATTTCTTTATTCTTCAAAGGCTCTCATATATCACTCTCCACAAAACTCACATAGTGCCATTTCAAGTGTGCCTGCTTCCTACCAAGCTACATGAAAATCATGTCAATGGATACTCAAAGGAGCTAAAATCACCCACAAAATCCCAAATAAGCAGAACCACACCGTAGCTAAGACATCCTCTGCTACCTCTTTATATGCAACATCAACTAATTCAAATATTCTACTGCATCAACTTGAATGGTGTGCTACTAATCAACATCCTCAGTGGCTGTCTAGAAAAGGAAATCCACCAATTTAGAGTCCTACTATTCCAAATCACCTTCCAACAAAGCCCCTACCTTAAAGCAACTGAAAAAAAATTATTTGCTAATAAATTATTGAAGATCTAGAATTTATGACTAAAGATTCTGCCAGGCTGTCTTGCAGCATCAACCAAATCAAATGGGAAGCAAATAAGATAATTGACATGAACCTTCCCTTGAAGAGAATCAGTCAACTTATTTCCATAATTGGTCTGATGTTTTTTTTCTTCACACATGTAATATTTTCAGGATTGTTTATCCCTTTATAGTTTAACTGTTTTTAGCCTATATAAATTTGATGGAGCTTAGGCTTCAAATATTGATATTAAAAAGATTGTTCGTTTGTAATTAATATGCTTTTATAATTAGCAAGTAACTAGCATTTTTGTTGGAATTAGCAATTAGCTTAGGTTATAGGAAGTTTTCCTTTTCAATGTGTCATGAGACCCCTTATAGCTCTTGTAAATTCCAGTAAAGACATAAAAATGAAAATACATTTTTCTAGATGGTATCAGTCTCAGTAGGATTTGTTTTATCGACCCGGAACTCTATTGCTAGGCTTTTTCTCCTATTTGCTAGCATAACTGAGCCCTCATTGCCGGTTTATTCCCTTCCTAAACACAGCCTATATTCCCAGTCTACTATAGTTTCCAACTTGCCAAAAGTTTCATTATTTTCTGTGGCATCCGTTTTTATGTAAAAATTCTCTTCAGGGTGAAAGGAAATAACTCAAAAAACCTTATACAACAAACTCAATGAATAATGAAAAGCATATTTTGTTTTGCCGAGAAACAGTTACAATCACTATACGTGTCCGTAGAACAAGAATCATAGCTCTTCTCTTTATTCTCCCATATGTCGGTTGACTCTTTTATCATTTCAAATACCTTAAATGTTGCTTCTTTCTCGAGTTACACTTGGATCATTTATTCGAAGGATATGAGTTGCCATTCTAAATTATTTGCTTCTCATACCCTTGTTCGGGTAGACAAAAGTAAAAATAGATTATGGTTCATCCTTTGTATCACATGAAGTTTGTATTCTTATTTCAACACCTATTTCCCTTCAGTCTGTTTTGCAAGTTCAAAATCTCTCCAGTAATCTGCTCACAATTAGCAAACTCGTCAAAGATTTTTTTTCCTGTTCAATGTGAATTTTAGTTATGTGCATGAGAAACATGTTTGGACGTTTCAAGGAAGTTGATGGGCTTTATTAATTCGAAAATGAAACTACAGGTTTAAGCATGCTCAAATTCTTCTAATGAAAATCAACTTTGAAATAAGTGATTGGGCCACCCAATCTTCTCATATCTAAAGATGTTACTTCCTACTTTTTTTTCAATATGAAATATGAAATCCGCAAATTGCCAAAAAATTATCCTGCTCATTTTCATGCACATACTTAAGCCAAATCACAACATTTTTCTCTTACTTGTAGTGATATTTGGAGATCATCTCATGTTGTTAATTTCTTTAGGATTAAATGGTAAATATATACATCGATGGTCATACAGATGTATGTTAAATGTACTCAAAAGAAAAATCCAAGGAAAACCACATCTTTCAAGTTTTTCATCGTATTATTAAAAAATTTCAAAGCCAACCTTTAAATTCTTCAAAGTGGAAACAAGAAGGAATGTCATGCTTCAATCCCGAAATTATATCTTGCTGAAAATGAGATTGTATTTCAAAGTTATTGTGTGGATTCTCCACTAACAAAATGGGGTAGCAGTGAGAAAAAACCTAACATCTTTTTAGATAGCTAAAACTGTAATGTTTACCATGGGATTCCAATACATTTTAAGGCGAAATTGTTCTTATCACTACATACCTTATCACCAAAATGCCATCGAGGGTCTTAAATTTCAAAACCCCTCTCTATATCTTAAACATGTGTATCCAACACCCAAAAGGTTATTAGTTGTCCTACATTTGTCCATGTGCATTGTCATAATAGAGAAAAGATGGATCCAAGAGCTCTTAGACGTGTCTTACAAGGTTATTCACCGACCAAAAAGGTAACAAGTATTATCACCCTCCAACAAAAATACTTTTTGTAAGGTAATACCTTTTTCAAGAACAACTCTTTTTTCACCAAAACTTCTCTACAAGAGGAGAATGAAAAGCGTAAAGATCAAATTTGAAATGTATTGCTTATTGCTCAATCTTCTATTCATGAGTCTCCCATCGTTCTTCCTTTGCAATCTTCTTCGGATCACGAGTATTGCGTCACTCAACTTCCCCATGAGTCTCATATTGTTCAAGCATATGATCATAACTCTAAGATTTCTCACTTTTCTCCATTGGATCCCATCACTCCATTTGAGTGCGTACAAAATAGAACTAAATCTCACTGAAGGGAGAACAAGTTATGACTTTCTCAACAAATGAACAAGAAAAATTTCTAAAAAATGCAGGTAATTCTTCTTCTATCCCGACATACCAAGAAATCTTAATTTAACAAAATATTCCGATCTTCATATTCCGATTGTTCATAAGAAAGGTGTTAGGAATTGTACTTCGCATTTTATTTCGAAATGTTTTAGTATCAAATAATACCCTTCCTTTAGAGCATTTAATGCTTAATATGTCTTTTTGCAATTCTCTTCCAAAGTACTCCACAGGAAGCAACTACCATTCCAAGATGCAAGTGGGTAATTCAAGAGGCAACAAGGGCATTGCGAAAGAGTGGTACATGACAACTAGTTGATCTTATGCCCAAAAGGAAATCGGTGGGATCTAAATGGATGTTTATTCTTAAACACAAAGTTGATGGGGTAGTTGAAAGATATAAGGCAAGACTCGTAAGTAAAGGATTTATATAGACTAGTGAAATTTACTCCTATAATACGTTAGCTCCAGCAGAAAAAATGAGGGCAAATATTGCCTATGCCGTGTGATTCGAAATTCATAATGTACTCTCCATGGCAATTTAATGTAGATATGGTTTACAAAAATTTTACACTATTTGGAAGGTAATTATATTCAAAAAATGAATTGAATGTAGACATAATTGAATCTATTAAAGATATTAAAAAAGAAAAAAAATTAGATGATTAAATAAAAATTTTGCCGGCTTATGAAACTGTTAAAACATCTATGTCACATCAATGAGTGGAAAAGCTATTTACTTGTCCTAAAAAAAAAAGGTATAACAATGGTAAAATAAGGGAGATACAATTCGATTTGATGAAAATGAAATAATGAAAATTATTTATTACCTCCTATACTTACGTAGCATGGGATTTTCCCCCTTTAACATGCCCCTGCAAAATTGTAGTAACAAGGAATCTGACTGTTCATTTGAGCTTAAGACAGTCCGAATTATTCACTTGAGCTTTTCGAACTCTAATACCATATTGAGTCCTTGTGTCTTCCTTAAAATATTAACCTTATTCAGATAAATAGCTAAAACCTTATATGTTAATTAATTTTTTATTTAAGTGAGTGAGATTTTAAGAGGTATGAATCATGGCAATTACTAATTATTCTAGTAAAATATAAGAAGATTCGCATTCTAATCAGTATTCCAATTGTTAAAAAGACAGGGAATGACAACAATTGCAAGAATATTATAATACAGGAAAGAATTATTTCACACTACAGAAATCAGAAGTAACAATATATATGTATGAGTAGAGAATGGCATTTAAAAACTTTCTAATGCAAATATTAGGCATGTATTGTCCCTGCCATCAATTTGAGCCATGACCAAGTACAAAGAAGTTCCTTTATATACCAATACAAGAAAGCAGGAGAAGGAAGCTATTGACCTTTGTAAAAAACTTTTGTGCGTGACTTCTGATCTGCACTGCAGTCTTGGTTCCTACATGTTCTGTGCACCACGAAATACAAACAGAATAAGAAAGGAGAAACAAATCTCTAATTAAGACAATATATCCAAGAAACAGATCTCTCCTAAAGGGAGATATCAAATAAATAGAAATCACAAAGGTAAATTATACAGTGATAAAAAAATTGAACTGAAGCTGATTATAACTAAAAGCGTGCTTTAATTATCTAAAAATTAAAATAGCTTGCAGCAACTAATAGTAAGTCAATCAATAGAAATAAAGAGTGAAAGAATAGTGACCTTCTATTCGTTGCCAAGCACGTCCATAGAGCTTAACAGCCTCTAGAAACCTATTGTGCTCCTCATCTGTCCATCGCTCCCTTTGCTTAGTGATTGTATAAGGTTTCCTTGTCTGCCATTAAAGTAAATTTAATGGCACTTTAAACATGGAACTGTGACTCAAACTACGAGTGAAAAGGACCGGAGAGCATTATAAATTTTAAAATTAAAGTAAAAGGACTGATATAGCCGTTGTAGAAGAGACCTTGACAGCAAGTTCTTCTCCAGAAGAATAAGGGTCCATCCAAATGCTAGACCGGGGGGCTGTTTCAGATATAGAGTACGCTTTCGTTCATCACTAAAAACCACAAATATAAATAGCTTGGCCGTTGTGGTGGTGTTAATGGACGAAAGCCAACTAAGTACAACTAAAACTGCAAAAGAGAAGAACAAGTAACAAAAACATTTGACACAGGATCCACCTATTTCCCAATAATCATTTCTTAATCTGGTAACTATCTAACTTTGTAATTGATGAAAAATATTCATGTATGTATTTATGTATGTATGTAGAGAGAGGGAGAGGAGACGCATCTCTGAATCTGAAAGAAGTACTAGTATAAGTAGTTAAACACAAATAGGAGTTAATTCCTTATCCACAATTCTCACCAAAAGGAACCGCATGTTGCCTTAACCTTGCAAGTTCAATCCATTCCAGAAAAACCAAAAAAAAAAAAAAAAAAAAAAAAGGGTTCAATCAGTAAACACAATTACAATGGTCGAAATCTCATCATTCCTATCACCAATTTGCAAGAATAAATGAATCAAACCCATAGAAAGGTACCTTCGAATATAGCCATGGGGAAGTTCAGATCTTTATCCAAATCGATCGGAATATTTTAAGATGTCAAAAATTAATCAATTAATTATAAACTGAATGAACGAGTAGAAGAGCAAAGAAAGATAAGGAGCTGGCAATGGAGGTTTGATTTTGATTTTGATTTTGGTTTTTCTTTAAATTAACACAGAAAAATTGAGAGCCACTAGTAATTTAATGAAAAAACAAATTAGGAAATTTGAAGTTTAATTTGAGGCTGAAAGGGGAAG
>NW_019265758.1:21367-25212 GCF_002742605.1 Olea europaea var. sylvestris | reverse complement strand
TAAGCTATCACGAAATCAAGAACCACATTTCATTGGCTCGATTCCAATCGAATTAGACTAGCAATTCGCCAAAAATGAACAAATCGAAAATTATAATGAAATCAAAAATCACTTTTCATTGGCTTGATACCAATCGAATTAGACTAGCAATTCACCAAAAACGAACAAACCCGAAGTCATCTTGAAATCAAAAACCACTTTTCACTGGCAATCTAATTGCACTAGCAATTCGCTAAAAACTAATAAAACCAAAGTTATCGTGAAATCAAAAACCACTTTTCATTGGCTCGATTCCAATCGAATTAGACTAGCAATTTGCAAAAAACAAACAAACCCAAAGTTATCATTAGATGAAAAACTACTTTTCATTGGCTCGATTCCAATCAAATTAGACTACTAATTCGCCAAAAGCAAACAAATTTGAAATTATCATGAAATCAAAAACCACATTTCATTGGCTCGATTCCAATCGAATTAGACTAGCAAATCGCCTAAAATGAACAACCCGAAGTTATTATGTAATCAAAAACCACATTTCATTGGCTCGATTCCAATCGAATTAGACTAGCAATTTGCCAAAAAGGAACAAACCCGAAGTTATCATGAAATCAAAATCCACATTTCATTGGCTCGATTCCAATCGAATTGGCTCGATTCCAGTCGAATTAGTCTAGAAATTTGCTAAAAATGAACAAGCCCGAAGTTATGCTGAAATCGAAAACCACATTTCATTGGCTCGATTCCAATCGAATTAGACTAGCAATTCGCCAAAAAAGAAAAAACCCGAAGTTATCATTAAAAATCAAAATCGACTTTTCAATGGCTCGATTCAAATCGAATTAGACTAGCAATTTGCCAAAACGAACAAACCCGAAGTTATCATGAAATCAAAATCCACCTTTCATTCGTTCGATTCCAATCAAATTAGACTGGCAATTTGCAGAAAACGAACAAACCGAAGTTATCAAGAAATCAAAAGCCACTTTTCATTGGCTTGATTCCAATCGAATTAGACTAGTAATTCACCAAAAACGAACAAACCCGAAGTTATTTTGAAATCAAAAACCACTTTTCATTGGCTTGATTCCAATCGAATTACACAAGCAATTCGCCAAAAATGAACAAGCCCGAAGTTATCGTGAAATCAAGAACCACTTTTCATTGGCTCCATTCCAATCGAATTACACTTGCATTTCGTTCAAAACGAATAAACGCGAAGTTATCATGAAATCAAAAGTCACTTTTCATTGGCTCAGTCACAATCGAATTAGGGTAGAAATTCGCCAAAATGAACAAACCCGAAGTTATCATGAAATCAAAAGCCACTTTTCATTGGCTCGGTCCCAATCGAATTAGACTAGCAGTTCGCCAAAAATGAACAATCCCGAAGTTATCATGAAATCAAAAACCACTTTTAATTGGCTCGATTCCAATCGAATTAGTCTAGCTATTCGCTAAAAAGAACAAACCCGAAGTCATCAGAAAATTAAAAACCACATTTTATTGGCTCGATTCCTGTCGAATTAAACTTGCCAAAAACGAACAACCCCGAAGTTATCTTGAAATCAAAAACCACTTTTCATTACCTCTATTCCAATTGAATTACACTAGAAATTTGCCAAAAATGAATGAACCCGAAGTTATCGTGAAATCAAAAACCACTTTTCATTGGCTCGAATCCAATCGAATTAGACTAGCAATTCGCAAAAAACGAACAAACCCGAAGTTATCATTAAATGAACAACCACTTTTCTTAGGCTCGATTCCAATCAAATTAGACTAGTAATTCGCCAAAAATGAGAAAACTCAAAATTATCATGAAATCAAAAACCACTTTTCATTGGCTCGATTCGAATCGAATTAGACTACCAATTCGCCAAGACTCGAAAGAACTCGAACTTATCATGAAATTAAAAACCTCCTTTCATTGTCTCAATTCCAATCGAATTAGACTAGCAATTCGCCAACCACATTTCATTGGCTCGATTCGAATTAATTTGTCTAGCTTTTCGTCAAAAACGAACAAACCCGAAGTTATCCTAAAATCAAAAACCACATTTTGTCGGCTTGATTCCTATCGAATTAGTCTAGCTATTCGTCAAAAACGAACAAACACGAAGTTATCACAAAATCGAAAACCACATTTCGTTGGCTCGATTCCTATCGAATTAGACTAGCAATTCGATAAAAATGAATAAACCCGAAGTTATCATGAAATCAAAAACCACATTTCATTGGCACGATTCCAATCGAATTAGACTAGCAATTGGCCAAAAACGAACTAACCCGAAGTCATCATGAAATCAAAAACTACTTTTCATTGGCTTGATTCCAATCGAATTAGACGAGCAATTCGCCAAGAAACGAAAAAACCTGAAGTTATCATGAAATCAAAACCACTTTTCATTGGCTCGATTCCGATCGAATTAGTCTAGATATTAGCCAAAAATGAACAATCCTAAAGTTATCATGAAGTCAAAAATCACATTTCATTGGCTCGATTCCAATCAAATTAGACTAGCGATGCGCCTAAAACAAACAAACCCGAAGTTATCTTAAAATCATGAACCACTTTTCATTGGCTCGATTCCAATCAAATTAGACTAGCAATTCGCAAAGAAACGACAAAACCTGAAATTATCACGAAATCAAAAACCACTTTTCATTTGCTCGATTCCAATTGAATTAGTCTAGCTATTCGCAAAAAATGAACATACTTGAAGTTATCTCGAAATCAAGAACCACATTTCATTGGCTCGATTCCAATCGAATTAGACTAGCAATTCGCCAAAAATGAACAAACCCAAAATTATCATGAAATCAAATACCACATTTCATTGACTCGATTCCAATCGAATTAGACTTGCAATTCACCAAAAACGAACAAACCCAAAGTTATCAAGAAATCCAAAACCACATTTCATTGGCTCGATTCCAATCGAATTAGCGTTGTCACGAAATCAAAAACCATATTTCATTGGCTGGATTCCGATCGAATTAGACTAGCGATTCGCCAAAAACGAACAAATCGGAAGTTATCATGAAATCAAAAATGACATTTCATTGGCTCGATTCCAATCGAATTTGACTAGTAATTCGTCAAAAATGAGCAAACCCGAAGTCATCGTGAAATCAAAAACTACTTTTCATTGGCTTGATTCCAATCGAATTAGACGAGCAATTCGCCAAGAAATGAAAAAACCTGAAGTTATCATGAAATCAAAACCACTTTTCATTGGCTCGATTCCGATCGAATTAGTCTAGCTATTCGCCAAAAATGATCAATCCCGAAGTTATCATGAAATCAAAAACCACATTTCATTGGTTCGATTCCAATCAAATTAGACTAGCGATTCGCCTAAAACGAACAAACCCGAAGTTATCTCGAAATCATGAACCACTTTTCATTGGCTCGATTTCAATCGAATTAGACTAGCAATTCGCAAAGAAACGAAAAAACCTGAAGTTATCATGAAATCAAAAACCACTTTTCATTTGCTCGATTCCAATTGAATTAGTCTAGCTATTCGCAAAAAATGAACATACTTGAAGTTATCTCGAAATCAAGAACCACATTTCATTGGCTCGATTCCAATTGAATTAGACCAGCAATTCGCCAAAAACGAACAAACCAAAAATTATCAAGAAATCAAATATCACATTTCATTGGCTCGATTCCAATTGAATTAGACTTGCAATTCGCCAAAAATGAACAAACCCAAAGTTATAATGAAATCAAAAACCACATTTCATTGGCTTGATTCCAATCGAATTAGTCTAGCTTTTCGCCAAAAATGAACAAACAAGATGTTATCCTAAAATCAAAAACCACATTTTGTTCGCTT
>NW_019265758.1:0-9447 GCF_002742605.1 Olea europaea var. sylvestris | reverse complement strand
GAAACGAAAAAACCTGAAGTTATCATGAAATCAAAAACCACTTTTCATTTGCTCGATTCCAATTGAATTAGTCTAGCTATTCGTAAAAAATGAACATACTTGAAGTTATCTCCAAATCAAGAGCCACATTTCATTGGCTCCATTCCAATCGAATTAGACTAGCAATTCGCCAAAGAAAGGAAAAAACCTGAAATTATCATGAAATCAAAAATCACTTTTCATTTGTTCGATTCCAATTGAATTAGTCTAGCTATTCGCAAAAAAATGAACATACTTGAAGTTATCTCGAAATCAAGAACCACATTTCATTGGCTCGATTCCAATCGAATTAGATTAGCAATTCGCCAAAAATGAACAAATCCAAAATTATCATGAAATCAAATATCACATTTCATTGGCTCGATTCCAATCGAATTAGACTTGCAATTCGCCAAAAACGAACTAACCCAAAGTTATCATGAAATCAAAAACCACATTTCATTAGCTCGAATCAAATCAAATTAGTCTGGATTTTCGCCAAAAATGAACAAACCAGAAGTTATCCTAAAATCAAAAACCACATTTCGTTCGCTCGATTTCAATCGAATTAGTCTAGCTATTCGTTAAAAACGAACAAACACGAAGTTATCACGTAATCAAAAACCACATTTCGTTGGCTCGATTCCTATCGAATTATACTAGCAATTCGCCAAAAATGAACAAACCTAATGTTATCATGAAATTAAAAACCACATTTCATTGGCTCGATTCCAATCGAATTAGACTAGCAATTCGCCAAAAACGAACAAACACAAAGTTATCTTAAAATCAGAAACTACTTTTCATTGGCTCGATTCCCATCGAATTAGACTAGCAATTGGCCAAAAACGAACAAACACAAAGTTATCTTAAAATCAGAAACTACTTTTCATTGGCTCGATTCCCATCGAATTAGACTAGCAATTGGCCAAAAACGAACAAACACAAAGTTATCTTAAAATCAGAAACTACTTTTCATTGGCTCGATTCCCATCGAATTAGACTAGCAATTGGCCAAAAACGAACAAACACAAAGTTATCTTAAAATCAGAAACTACTTTTCATTGGCTCGATTCCCATCGAATTAGACTAGCAATTGGCCAAAAACGAACAAACACAAAGTTATCTTAAAATCAGAAACTACTTTTCATTGGCTCGATTCCCATCGAATTAGACTAGCAATTGGCCAAAAACGAACAAACACAAAGTTATCTTAAAATCAGAAACTACTTTTCATTGGCTCGATTCCCATCGAATTAGACTAGCAATTGGCCAAAAACGAACAAACACAAAGTTATCTTAAAATCAGAAACTACTTTTCATTGGCTCGATTCCCATCGAATTAGACTAGCAATTGGCCAAAAACGAACAAACACAAAGTTATCTTAAAATCAGAAACTACTTTTCATTGGCTCGATTCCCATCGAATTAGACTAGCAATTGGCCAAAAACGAACAAACACAAAGTTATCTTAAAATCAGAAACTACTTTTCATTGGCTCGATTCCCATCGAATTAGACTAGCAATTGGCCAAAAACGAACAAACACAAAGTTATCTTAAAATCAGAAACTACTTTTCATTGGCTCGATTCCCATCGAATTAGACTAGCAATTGGCCAAAAACGAACAAACACAAAGTTATCTTAAAATCAGAAACTACTTTTCATTGGCTCGATTCCCATCGAATTAGACTAGCAATTGGCCAAAAACGAACAAACACAAAGTTATCTTAAAATCAGAAACTACTTTTCATTGGCTCGATTCCCATCGAATTAGACTAGCAATTGGCCAAAAACGAACAAACACAAAGTTATCTTAAAATCAGAAACTACTTTTCATTGGCTCGATTCCCATCGAATTAGACTAGCAATTGGCCAAAAACGAACAAACACAAAGTTATCTTAAAATCAGAAACTACTTTTCATTGGCTCGATTCCCATCGAATTAGACTAGCAATTGGCCAAAAACGAACAAACACAAAGTTATCTTAAAATCAGAAACTACTTTTCATTGGCTCGATTCCCATCGAATTAGACTAGCAATTGGCCAAAAACGAACAAACACAAAGTTATCTTAAAATCAGAAACTACTTTTCATTGGCTCGATTCCCATCGAATTAGACTAGCAATTGGCCAAAAACGAACAAACACAAAGTTATCTTAAAATCAGAAACTACTTTTCATTGGCTCGATTCCCATCGAATTAGACTAGCAATTGGCCAAAAACGAACAAACACAAAGTTATCTTAAAATCAGAAACTACTTTTCATTGGCTCGATTCCCATCGAATTAGACTAGCAATTCGCCAAGAAGCGAAAAAATCTGTAGTTATCATGAAATCAAAATCCACCTTTTATTCGTTCGATTCCAATCGTAATAGACTAGCAATTTGCAGAAAACGAACAAACCAAATTATCAAGAAATCAAAAGCCACTTTTCATTGGCTCGATTCCAATCGAATTAGACTAGCAATTCACCAAAAACGAACAAACCCGAAGTTATTTTGAAATCAAAAACAACTTTTCATCGGCTTGATTCCAATCGAATTACACAAGCAATTCGCCAAAAATGAACAAGCCCGAAGTTATTGTGAAATCAAAAACCACTTTTCGTAGGCTCGATTCCAATCGAATTGCACTTGCATTTCACTCAAAACGAATAAACGCGAAGTTATCATGAAATCAAAAGCCACTTTTCATTGGCTCGATCACAATCGAATTAGACTAGAAATTCAACAAAATGAACAAACCCGAAGTTATCATGAATCAAAAGACACTTTTCATTGGCTCGGTCCCAATTGAATTAGACTTGTAATTCGCCAAAAATAAACAAACCCGAAGTTATCATGAAATCAAAAGCCACTTTTCATTGACTCGATTCCAGTCGAATTAGATTTGCAATTTGCCAAGAAACGGAAAAACCTAGAGTTATCATGAAATCAAAAACCACTTTCCATTGGCTAGATTCCAATCGAATTAGACTAGCAATTGGCCAAAAACGAACAAACACAAAGTTATCTTAAAATCAGAAACTACTTTTCATTGGCTCGATTCCAATCGAATTAGACTAGCAATTGGCCAAAAACGAACAAACACAAAGTTATCTTAAAATCAGAAACTACTTTTCATTGGCTCGGTTCCAATCGAATTACACTAGCAATTCGCCAAAAATGAACAAATCCGAAGTTATCAGGAAATCCAAAACCACATTTCTTTGGCTCTATTCCAATCGAATTAGTCTAGCTATTCCCCAAATTGAACAAACCCGGAGTTACCACGAAATCAAAAACCACATTTCATTGGCTCGATTCGACTCGCAATTCGCCAAAAATGAACAAATCCGAAGTTATCAGGAAATCCAAAACCACATTTCTTTGGCTCTATTCCAATCGAATTAGTCTAGCTATTCCCCAAATTGAACAAACCCGGAGTTACCACGAAATCAAAAACCACATTTCATTGGCTTGATTCCAATCGAATTAGACTAGCAATTCCACAAAAATGAACAAACCCGAAGTTATCTTGAAATCAAAACCACATTTCATCGGCTCAATTCCAATCGACTTAGACTAGCAATTCGCCGAAAATGAACAAACACAAAGTTATCATGAAATCATGAACCACTTTTCATTGGCTCGATTCCAATCGAATTAGACTAGCAATTCATCAAGAAACGAAAAAACTTGTAGTTATCATGAAATCAAAAACCACTTTTCATTGGCTCGATTCCAATTGAATTAGTCTAGCTATTCAGAAAAAACGAACATACCCTAAGCTATCACGAAATCAAGAACCACATTTCATTGGCTCGATTCCAATCGAATTAGACTAGCAATTCGCCAAAAACGAACAAACCGAAAATTATCATGAAATCAAAAATCACTTTTCATTGGCTTGATTCCAATCGAATTAGACTAGCAATTCGCCAAAAACGAACAAACCGAAAATTATCATGAAATCAAAAATCACTTTTCATTGGCTTGATTCCAATCGAATTAGACTAGCAATTCGCCAAAAACGAACAAACCCGAAGTTATCTTGAAATCAAAAACCACTTTTCATTGGCTCGATTCCAATCGAATTACACTAGCTTCCAGAAACGAACAAAATCGAAGTTATCGTGAAATCAAAAACCACTTTTCATTGGATCGATTCCAATCGAATTAGAATAGCAATTCACAAAAAACGAACAAACCCGAAGTTATCATTAAATGAAAAACCACTTTTCATTGGCTCGATTCCAATCAAATTAGACTAGTAATTCGCCAAAAGCAAACAAACTCGAAATTATCATGAAATCAAAAACCACATTTCATTGGCTCGATTCCAATCGAATTAGACTAGCAATTCGAGTAAAATGAACAAACCCGAAGTTATCATGAAATCAAAAACCCCATTTCATTGGCTCGATTCCAATCGAATTAGACTAGCAATTTGCTGAAAATGAACAAACCTGAAGTTATCACGAAACTAAACACCTCTTTTCATTGGCTCACGTACAATCGAATTAGTCTAGATATTCGCAAAAAAATAAACAAACCCGAAGTTATCACGAAATCAAAAATCACATTTCATTGGCTCGATTCCAATCGAATTAGACTAGCTATTCGCCAAAAGGGAGCAAACCCGAAGTTATCACGAAATCAAAATCCACATCTCATTGGCTCGATTCCAATCGAATTAGACTAGCAATTCGCCAAAAATGAAGAAACCCGAAGTTATCATGAAATCAAAAGTGACTTTTCAATGGCTAGATTCAAATCGAATTAGACTAGCAATTTGCCAAAACGAACAAACCCTAAGTTATCATGAAATCAAAATCCACCTTTCATTCGTTCGATTCCAATGGAATTAGACTAGCAATTTGCAGAAAACGAGCAAACCGAAGTTATCAGGAAATCAAAAGCCACTTTTCATTGGCTCGATTCCAATCGAATTAGTCTAGCAATTAACCAAAAATGAACAAGCCCAAAGTTATTTTGAAATAAAAAACAACCTTTCATTTGCTTGATTCCAATCGAATTACATAAGTAATTCGCCAAAAATGAACAAGCCCGAAGTTAACGCGAAATCAAAATCCACTTTTCATTGGCTCGATTCCAATCGAATTAAACTTGCATTTCGCCCAAAACTAATACACCCGAAGTCATCATGAAATCAAAAGCCACTTTTCATTGGCTCATTCACAATTGAATTAGACTAGCAATTCGCCAAAAATGAATAAACCCGAAGTTATCATGAAACAAAAGCCACTTTTCTTAGGCTCGCTTCCAATCGAATAAGACTAGTGATTCACTAAGAAACGAAAAAACCTGAAGCTATCATAAAATCAAAAACCACTTTTCATTGGCTCGATTCCAATCGAATTAGTCTAGCTATTCGGCAAAAAGAGCAAACCCGAAGTTATCAGAAAATTAAAAACCACATTTCATTGGCTCGATTCCAATCGAATTAGACTTGCAATTCACCAAAAACGAACAACCCCAAAGTTATCTTGAAATCAAAAACCACTTTTCATTGCCTCGATTCCAATCGAATTACACTAGAAATTCGCCAAAAACGAACAAACTTGAAGTTATCGTGAAATCAAAAACCACTTTTCATTGGCTCAAACCCAATCGAATTAGACTAGCAATTCGCAAAAATTGAACAAACTCAAAGTTATCATTAAATGAACAACCACTTTTCTTAGGCTCGATTCCAATCGAATTAGACTAGCAATTCGACAAAAACGAACAAACCCAAAATTATCATGAAAAAAAACCACATTTCACTGGCTCGATTCGAATTAATTTGTCTAGCATTTCGCCAAAAACGAACAAACCTGAAGTTATCCTAAAATCAAAAACCACAATTTGTTGGCTTGATTCCAATCGAATTAGTCTAGCTATTCGTCAAAAATGAACAAACACGAATTTATCATGAAATCAAAAACCACATTTCATTGGCTCGATTCCAATCGAATTAGACTAGCAATTCGCCAAAAATGAACAAACCCGAAGTTATCATGAAATCTTAAACCACTTTTCATTGGCTCGATTACAATTGAATTAGACTAGCAATTCGCCGAGAAATGAAAAAACCTGAAGTTATCATGAAATCAAACACCAATTTTCATTAGCTCGATTCCAATCGAATTAGTCTAGCTATGCGCCAAAAATAAACAAACCCGAAGTTGTCACAAAATCAAAAACCACATTTCATTGGCACGATTCCTATCGAATTAGACTAGCAATTCAACAAAAACGAACAAACCCGAAGTTATCATGAAATCAAAAATCACATTTTCATTGGCTCAATTCAAATCGAATTAGACTGGCAATTCGCCAAAAATGAACAAACCCAAAGTTATCATGAAATCAAAAACCACTTTTCATTGGCTCGATTCCAATCGAATTTGACTAGCAATTTGCCAAGAAATGAAAAAACATGAAGTTATCTTGAAATTAAAAACCACTTTTCATTGGCTCGATTCCAATCGAATTAGTCTAGCTTTTAGCCAAAAATGAACAAACCCGAAGTTATCATGAAATCAAAAACCACATTGCATTGGCGTGATTCTAATCAAAATAGACTAGCAATTCGCCAAAAACGAACAAACCCGAAGTCATCATGAAATTGAAAACTACTTTTTATTGGCTCGATTCCAATCGAATTAGATGAGCAATTCAGTAAGCAATGAAAAAATCTGAAGTTATCATGAAATCAAAAATCACTTTTCATTGGCTCGATTTCGATCGAATTAGTCTAGCTATTCGCCGAAAATGAACAATCCCGGACTTATCATGAAATCAAAAACCACATTTCATTGGCCCGATTCCAATCAAATTAGACTAGCGATTCGCCTAAAACGAACAAGCCCGAAGTTGTCTTGAAATCATACACCACTTTTCGTTGGCTTGATTCCAATCAAATTAGACTAGCAATTCGCCAAGAAACGAAAAAACCTGAAGTTATCATGAAATCGAAAGCCACTTTTCATTTACTCAATTCCAATTGAATTAGTCTAGCTATTCGCAAAAAATGAACATACCCTAAGCTATCACGAAATCAAGAACCACATTTCATTGGCTCGATTCCAATCGAATTGACTAGCAATTAGCCAAAAATTGAACAAACCGAAAATTATCATGAAACGAAAAACCACTTTTCATTGGCTCAATTCCAATCGAATTGCACTAGCAGTTCGCCAAAAATGAACAAAACTGAAGTTATTGTGAAATCAAAAATCACTTTTCATCGGCTCGATTCCAATCGAACTAGACTAGCAATTCACAAAAAAAGAACAAACCCGAGGTTATCATTAAATGAAAAACCACTTTTCATTGGCTCGATTCCAATCTAATTAGACTAGTAATTCGCCAAAAGCAAGCAAACTCGAAATTATCTTGAAATCAAAAACCACATTTCATTGGCTCGATTCCAATCGAATTAGGCAAGCAGTTCGCCTAAAATGAACAAACCCGAAGTTATCATGAAATCAAAAACCACATTTCATTGGCTCGATTCCCATCGAATTAGACTAGCAATTCGCTGAAAATGAACAAACCCGAAGTTATCACGAAATCAAAAACCTCTTTTCATTGGCTCGCTTACAATCAAATTAGTCTAGATATTCACAAAAAATGAACAACCCCGAAGTTATCACGAAATCAAAAATCACATTTCATTGGCTCGATTCCAATCGAATTAGACTAGCAATTTGCCAAAAAGGAACAAACCCGAAGTTATCATGAAATCAAAATCCATATTTCATTGGCTCGATTCCAATCGAATTAGATTAGCAATTTGCTAAAAACGAACGAACCCGAAGTTATCCTTAAATCAAAAACCATATTTCATTGGCTCGATTCCAATCGAATTAGACTAGTAATTCACCAAAAATGAAAAAACATGAAGTTATTTTGAAATCAAAAACCACTTTTCATTGGCTTGATCCCAATCGAATTACACAAGCAATTCGCCAAAAATGAACAAGCCCGAAGTTATCGCGAAATCAAAAGCCACTTTTCATTGGCTCGATTCCAATCGAATTACACTTGCATTTCGCCCAAAACGAATAAACCCGAAGTTATCATGAAATCAAAAGCCACTTTTCATTGGCTCATTCACAATTGAATTAGACTACCAATTCAACAAAAATGAACAAAACCGAAGTTGTCATGAAATCAAAAGCCACTTTTCATGGGCTCGATTCCAATCTAATTAGACTAGCAATTCACCAAGAAACGAAAAAACCTGAAGTTATCATGAATTCAAAAACCACTTTTCATTGGCTCGATTCTAATTGAATTAGTCTAGCTATTCGCCAAAAAGAACAAACCCGAAGTTATCAGAAAATTAAAAAACACATTTCATTGGCTCGATTCCAATCGAATTAGACTAGCAATTCGCCAAGAAATGAAAGAACTCGAAGTTATCATGAAATCAAAAACCACATTTCATTGGCTCGATTCCAGTCGAATTAGACTAGCAATTCGCCAAGAAATGAAAGAACTCGAAGTTATCATGAAATCAAAAACCACATTTCATTGGCTCGATTCCAGTCGAATTAGACTAGCAATTCGCCAAGAAATGAAAGAACTCGAAGTTATCATGAAATCAAAAACCACATTTCATTGGCTCGATTCCAGTCGAATTAGACTAGCAATTCGCCAAGAAATGAAAGAACTCGAAGTTATCATGAAATCAAAAACCACATTTCATTGGCTCGATTCCAGTCGAATTAGACTAGCAATTCGCCAAGAAATGAAAGAACTCGAAGTTATCATGAAATCAAAAACCACATTTCATTGGCTCGATTCCAGTCGAATTAGACTAGCAATTCGCCAAGAAATGAAAGAACTCGAAGTTATCATGAAATCAAAAACCACATTTCATTGGCTCGATTCCAGTCGAATTAGACTAGCAATTCGCCAAGAAATGAAAGAACTCGAAGTTATCATGAAATCAAAAACCACATTTCATTGGCTCGATTCCAGTCGAATTAGACTAGCAATTCGCCAAGAAATGAAAGAACTCGAAGTTATCATGAAATCAAAAACCACATTTCATTGGCTCGATTCCAGTCGAATTAGACTAGCAATTCGCCAAGAAATGAAAGAACTCGAAGTTATCATGAAATCAAAAACCACATTTCATTGGCTCGATTCCAGTCGAATTAGACTAGCAATTCGCCAAGAAATGAAAAAACCTGAAGTTATAATGAAATCAAAAACCACTTTTCATTACTTCGATTCCAATCGAATTAGTCTAGCTATTCGTCAAGATCGAACAAACCCGAAGTTATCACGAAATCATAAACCACATTTCATTGGCTTGATTCCAATCGAATTCGACTAGCAATTCGCGAAAAATGAACAAACCCGAAGTTATCATGAAATCAAAAATCACATTTCACTGGCTCGATTCCAATCGAATTAGACTAGCAA
>NW_019265757.1:8639-9448 GCF_002742605.1 Olea europaea var. sylvestris | reverse complement strand
TGAATTAACAAAAGGAGCCTAGGTGATTGCTAAAAGGAGAATTTACTCTCAACGCTTATGTTATAAAAAAAAGAGATGAAAAAATAATTTACCAAGCTTCCTTCAAACGGAAAAATCCCATTTCCCTTTTTTTTTTTTTTGCTGGACTCTTGTATAGAATTGATTCTCCAACACTCTTTTAACCTAAGTAAGGTCATCAAAAATGGGAATGAAGCACTATATTACATAGAAGAGATCTAGCACTAGGCAAAAAGTGAATTAACACAGGAATGGAAGTTGCAAAGCTCGGATTCAAGTTTCATGACCAAGAAATTGAAGTTTCAAGTTCTTCATCGTATTATTTGATTCGGGTGATGTCTTTGTCATTCTTATTGTGTAATTTACATTAAAATATGTAAGGCTAAACTTCATAGTGTATTGGATGATGATGAGACCATTGGATGTTTTTTCTAATTTATGGACAAGTAGTTGGTTATTTATTGTGTTCCTGATTGATTATGCATGCTTTTAAAGTTATTTGATTGATTTGCCTTCAATTAGATAATTTATTACTTGTTGTAGTGTTGGAAAATTTATAATAAATCTAGAACACTTCATAATTGACACACATGCAATATATATTAGAAATAACATTTGTAGCGTGTGAAATCTTGTCTGATAGTCGTGTGATTGAATGCATGTCTTTGCATATGAATTCAAATTAGAAATATGATAGGGCCATTCTTAGAATAGTTTGATTTATCTTGGAAAAAAAATTCAAACAACATAGAATTATCGATTGTCACGAGCACTTGAATGAAACTAAACTA
>NW_019265757.1:0-5353 GCF_002742605.1 Olea europaea var. sylvestris | reverse complement strand
AAAGTTAGTGCATGAAACAAAATACGCACATCATAATTAAAAAGGTAAGCGCATGAAACAGAATAGGCACTACATACTTTGATCAAGCTTCGACGCTTGTTTAAAAGAATTAGACGTTTAATGAGAGATCATCAGCCTAGTTAAGTCTTAAGGGTTAAAGCAGCAAAAAATATAGAAGATTCCTTATTTATTGAAGTGTTAACTTGCTACTTGTAAAATCTACCCAAACTAGAGGACCATCTAAAATTTAATCTAGGATCACATCTTGAGAAAATGAGTAAAAAAAACAAGTTTAAGGGTGTGTATCTCACGAGTGGAGAAAGAGACATGTAACAATTAAGGGTTGGGATTTGAACCAAGCATGAATTTATGATATTCTACATGAATCTTCATACACACACATCAAGTTTTGAGTTGGATCTATGTGATTTCGAAGCTATCTTTGTTGAATAAGGTTATATTTTGTTTGAAGACAAACAAGTATTGAAGTTTGGAGATTTCTTTTAAGTGTATATTATACATTATTTATTCCTTTAAATTAGGATATTTGTTGGATGTTTTAATGAATCATGACTTAATTTTATGTATATTGTGCCATTGTTTGAGCTCCATTCTTTAAAAAATATATTTTTTAAAACTCATTTTTAACCACATATTTCCCTGTAAAATAATATTACAAGTATATCAAAAAGATTTTTTTTACTTTTTAACCACACATTCTCCAAAAAAATACTATTCCAAAATACATGTTCTCCAAAAATTTATTTTTAATTGAGTCTAAACATGGACTATGTTTGTTAGGTAAAGATCGATGGAATTGAAGAAAATGAACAAAAGAAGGACAAAATTGCAAGAAATTTAAAGTTCAAGAACTAAAGCGTAAATAATAAAAAGTTGTGGCGGAACTCATAACTTAGATTCCAGTATGTTAAGAGTCAATTGGAGGAGAGTAGAAGACAATGGAATGAAAAATAATCAAGGAGGAACAAAATGAATTTGTGGGAAAATTCGGAGACCAAATTGCACATTTGGTCCCAACCATTGCACCATGAACAGACATGAGCCTACAGACCACACGTGCACAAGGTGGTCTTCTACAAAAACTGAGGCTTAGCAGCATGTGTAGTGCACGGGCATGGCATATAATCATGCGTATGCATGGCTTCCACCGGAAAGAAAAATCAAGATTCCTTTTTTTGTTCGACTCTCATATGGACTGATTCCCCAGCACCCTCTTAACCTAAGCAAGGCTGTCAACAACAAGTAATTAAACATTATATCTCATAGAAGACGTCTAGCAAGAGATAAGAAGCGAATTAACACAAGAATTGAAGTTGCAAAGCTTGGATTCAAGTTTCAAGGATTGAAGTTTCATGTTTATCCTCTTATTATTTGATTCGGGTGATGTCTTTTTAATTTTTATTGTGTAATTTAAATTTAATTACGCTGGGCTAAACTTCATAGTGCATTGGATGATGATGAGAACGTTGGATGTTTATTTCTAATTTATGGACAAGTGGTTTGTTATTTTTTGTGTTCTTGATAGATTATGCAGGCTTTTATCATTATTTGATTGATTGGCCTTCAAAAGGTAATTTGTTACTTGCTATAGTGTTGAAAAACACACTATAAGTCTAGAACACTACATAATTGACACGTGGATCATAGGTCTTTGGAATAACATTTGTAGCGTATACAATCTCATCAGATAGTAGCGTGATTGAATGCATATCTTTACATATAAATTCGAACTAGGGACAGAATAGGGGCATTCTTAGAATAGGTTTGATCTATCTTGGAAAAGAAAGTCAAACAACATAGAATTATCGATTGTCACGAGCACTTGAATGAAACTAAACTACATAGGTAGAGATTTGGAAATAAATGCCAATAGGTGAATTCTGAAATCCACTACATTCATTCCATAATTTAATAAAAATCACCGCATTTTACATATTTTGTAGCACAACTTGGGACAATTACAGTGATCAATATCTCTTTTGTGTTACTACATCGAATTTGATAGGAAACTAATACAGTACAGCTAGATTTTATTTCTCGTGGAATGATACACGTAACTCATCACGTATTAATTGTCAATAATCCCGTATGCTTACGGGGTTTACTCGAACTTAATGTAATTGTAAAGATTAAAGGAGATCAAGTTCATTTCAGCAACTTTCAATCAAGTTTGTTAAAGATTTCAAAACTAAAATAATTTTTATACATTGATTACATTCTAGTCACTAGATTATAGTCATTAATCTAAAGCCCTACATGTCACCATTAAATTCTAATATCGGCATAGATCGCATTAACTAGTACGCCACATCAGACAAAAATGTGTTCAAAACATCTATAAACGCATAATTATCACACACATTATTTTTTTCATACTTGTTCCATTTTTATAAGCATTAATTGGTGTATTTTTGGATTTTGTTGATGCTTTTTTTAGGGTCATTAATACAAAACATCCTTATCTTTTAATGTTATTGTGCAAAACGTTCATACCTTTCATTTTTTGGCACTTCACCCTTACCTTCACCTTTTATAGCAAAAATCATCATTTTCATCAAATTTTTCGTGTAAAATGACAAATATACCCCTATTTAAATAAAATAATAAAAAAGAAAAGTTAAAGAATAAATTGCAATCATACTCCCAAACTTTTTAAAAAGTGCAAATGAATCCAAAGAAATTATTAAAAGGGAAATTGGCACAAAATATCCCTAACTTTTATTATTATTATTATTCAAAACGTCCATACCTTTCATTTTTGACATTTTCACCCTTATTTCATATTACATTGTGAAAATCGTTATTTTCATCCATTTTCTAAATTAAAAGCTATAAAATAACAAATATACACTTTTCTAAATAACAAAAATAAAAATAAATAAAAAATTGCAACTACATTTTCAAAATTTTCAAAGAAGTACAAATAAATTTCAAATAAATAATTTGTAATTTTTTTGAAAAAATTGCGAGTATAGTTGCAATTTGCTCTTATTTTTCTTATTTTTATTTTTGTTTATTTAAAGAGGAGTGTATATTTGTCATTTTACAGTTTTTAATTGAGAAAATGGGTGAGAATAATGATTTTTACAATGACATATAAAAATAAGGGTGAAAATGTCAAAAATGAAAGGTATGGACGCTTTGCATAATAATAATAAAAGTTAGGGACATTTTGTGCTAATTACCCTTTTAAAAATTTCTTTGGATTCATTTGCACTTTTTAAAAAGTTTGGGAGTATGATTGCAATTTATTCTTTAAGTTTTCTTTTCTTTTTTATTACTTTATTTAAATAGGGGTATATTTGTCATTTTACACGAAAAATTTGATTAAAATGACGCTTTCCGCAATAAAAGGTGAAGGTAAGGGTAAAAGTATCCAAAATTAAAGGTATGGACGTTTTGCACAATAACATTGAAAGGTAAGGATGTTTTGTACTAATTACCCTTTTTTTAAGACGTGGGCATTATTGTCTCGGACTGCATACTAGTTAATGCCTTTTGTATCCATGTTTGGAAATTCCTGTAGCACGTATGATTTTGGGTTAATCTTTTCCGAGGAAGTCTCAAATTAAAGGATTAATCCATTTGTACGGAAGAAAGTTTCACAAAAGATTGCCAAAATACTCTCATGATATGAGGCCCACCGTGAAAAAAAATTGCCAGAAAGGAACCCACGCACCCCCCCCCCGTGTGTGTTCTAGTAGGCTCATGTGAAGAAGCCTACTATACATCAAGCAAAACCCCAAACTGAAATTTATCCAGCAAGGCACAATATAAATAGTACTTCTGAAGCACGGTAATTTTTATCGATAAGATGATGATTATATATATATAAAGATTACAAATATTAAAAACAGCAAATGATCGAGGCAGTGTAGCTTATTTGGCAATAAGAACTGCCCTCTAACCTTGGATAAATTAACCTTCAATCGATGGGTTGTATGGTGTAGCAATCAAATAAAGGTTATTTTTTCTCTGCACACTTACTCCAGGTATCTCACTCATGTCTAGATCACCATGGTTCATTACATGAGGAAGTTTCCAGTCAAAGTGATAAAGAAGTTGAGCTAAATGCACGTCAATATTTGCAATTCCAAAGTTCATGCCCGGACAAAACCTCCTTCCTGATCCAAATGGAATATATTCGAGGTTATTTCCCATGAAATCAACAGAACTGTTCTTGAATCTCTCGGGTTTAAAGATTTCTGGTTTTTCCCAATATTCTGGATCTCTTCCCAAAGCCCAGATGTTCACAGCAACCTTTGCTTTGCAGGGTATGGTATACCCATCGACTTCACATTCTTCCCTGCATGCTCTTGGGAGTAAAGTGACAGCGGGATGTACCCTAAAGTTTTCCTTGATTATCAACTTCAGATATTTTAGGTTTTGAATGTCACTTTCCTCGATTGTCTTCTTTCTTTTAAAGGCTTCTCTTATTTCAGCTTGCGCCTTTGCCATCACTCATGGATTTCTCATCAATTCTGTCATCGCCCAATCGAATGTTGTGGATGAAGTTTCAGTTCCGGCCATAAACATATCCTGCAATTACACCAACATACTTATTGAAGCTGAAACAAAATCAACAATATAATGGTTAAGAAAACGTACGCAATGTAATTTATGGATGAAGGACTTACGAAGATTGTTGCTTTGATGTCATCATCGGTTATTGGAACATCAAGATCCTCACTTTGTTGCTTTTGGAGGGGAACATCTACTATGTTTTCACTAACCAACTCCCCATTGTCTCTTTTCTCTCTAGCTAACTTATGTTTATGCTCATTGAGCATGACATCAAGAATTGAGTCGAGCTTACGACGCATCTTCAACAGTTGATGTTTATTCCAACTGAGAATTTGAAGGAACTTTAATGATGGGTACAAATCGGCCAATTCAAATCCCCCTGCGAAGGCTACTCCTATCTTCATGAAACTTATCAAAGTGTCTTGCTCTTTCAACATCCCACCAAAAGCTGCTCTAGCTGTGACTGAACTTGTATATGATAATAACATGTTGGTCACGTTGAATGGTTCTCCATGTGATCGAATAGATCTAATAAGCTTAGAGATCTCGTCATGCCTTATATGACCGTATGACCGAACTTTTTTGTTGCTCAAGATCTCCATAATGCATATTTTATGTATTTGCTTCCAGTGCTCATTATATGGAATAAAGGCAAGATCCTTATAGTCATATCATAATGTTTACATCCCTATACTTTCCCGTCCGTCTGCAATAGCAAGATCATTTACCGTGAGTACTTTTTTGGCTATTTCACGTGACGATATGACAATTGAGGAAACTTCACCGAGCTTCAAATGTATGATCGGTC
>NW_019265756.1:0-9450 GCF_002742605.1 Olea europaea var. sylvestris | reverse complement strand
TTCATGATAACTTTAGGTTTTCCCATTTCTTGGCGAATTACTAGTCTCATTCGATGGAATAGAGCCAATGAAAAGTGGTATTTAATTTCATGATAACTTCGGGTTTGTTTGTTTTTTGCGAATTATTAGTCTAATTCGATTGGAATTGAGCCAATGAAATGTGGTTCTTGATTTCGTGATAACTTCAGGAATGTTTATTTTTTGCGAATAGCTAGACTAATTCAATTGGAATCGAGCCAATGAAAAGTGGTTTTTGATTACATGATAACTTCGGGTTTGTTCATTTTTGGCGAATTACTAGTCTAATTCGATTGGAATCGAGCCAAATAAATGTGGTTTTTGATTTCATGATGACTTCGGGCTTGTTCATTTTTGGGGAATAGCTGGACTAATTCGATTGGAATCGATTGAATGAAAAGTGGGTTTTAATTTCATGATAACTTCGAGTTTGTTCATTTTTGGCAAATTGCTAGTCTAATTCGATCGGAATCGAGCCAATGAAACGTTGTTTTTGATTTCATGATAACTTTGGGTTTGTTCGTTTTTGGCGAATTGCTAGTCTAATTCGATAGGCATCGAGCCAATGAAATGTGGTTTTTGATTTCGGGATAACTTCGGGTTTGTTCGTTTTCGGCGAATAGCTAGACTAATTCGATTGGAAAGTAGCCAATCAAAAGTGGTTTTTGATTTTATGATAACTTCAGGTTTTTTCTTTTCTTGGCAAATTGCTAGTCCAATTCGTTTGGAATCGAGCCAATGAAAGGTGTTTTCTGATTTCATGATAACTTCGCGTTTGTTCATTTTTTGCGAACTGCTAGCCTAATTGGATTAGAATTGAGCCAAAGAATTGTAGTTTTTGATTTCATGTTGACCTTGGGTTTGTTCATTTTTTGCGAATAGCTGGATTAATTCAATTGGAATCAATTGAATGAAAAGTGGGTTCTGATATCATGATAACTTCGGGTTTGTTTGTTTTGGCAAATTGCTAATCTAATTCGATTTGAATCGAGCTAATGAAAAGTCGCTTTTGATTTCATGATAACTTCGGATTTGTTCGTTTTTTTGCGAATTGCTAGTCTAATTCAATTGGAATCGAGCCATTAAAATGTAGTTTTTGAGTTCATGATAAGTTTGGGTTTGTTCATTTTTGGCAAATTGCTAGTCTAATTCGATTGGAATCGAACGAATGAAAGTGGATTTTGATTTCATGATAACTTCGAGTTTGATTGTTTTATCGAATTTCTAGTCTAATTCGACTGGAATCGAGCCAATGAGAAGCAGCTTTTGATTTCATGATAACTTCGGGTTTGTTCATTTTTGGCGAATTGCTAGTCTAATTCGATTGGAATCGATCCAAGGAAATGTGGTTTTTGATTTCATGATCACTTCGGGTTTGTTCATTTTTGGCGAATTGCTAGTCTAATTCGATTGGAATCGATCCAAGGAAATGTGGTTTTTGATTTCATGATCACTTCGGGTTTGTTCATTTTTGGCGAATTGCTAGTCTAATTCGATTGGAATCGATCCAAGGAAATGTGGTTTTTGATTTCATGATCACTTCGGGTTTGTTCATTTTTGGCGAATTGCTAGTCTAATTCGATTGGAATCGATCCAAGGAAATGTGGTTTTTGATTTCATGATCACTTCGGGTTTGTTCATTTTTGGCGAATTGCTAGTCTAATTCGATTGGAATCGATCCAAGGAAATGTGGTTTTTGATTTCATGATCACTTCGGGTTTGTTCATTTTTGGCGAATTGCTAGTCTAATTCGATTGGAATCGATCCAATGAAATGTGATTTTTGATTTCATGATAACTTTGGGGTTGTTCGTTTTTGGCGAATTGCTAGTGGAATTGGATTGGTATTGAGCTAACGAAATGTGGTTCTTGATTTCGTGATAACTTCTGGCAAGTTCATTCTTTGCGAATAGCTAGAATAAATCAATTCGAATCGAGCCAATGAAAAGTGGTTTTTGATTTCATGATAACTTCAGGTTTTTTCATTTCTTGGCGAATTGCTAGTCTAATTCGATTGGAATCGAGCCAATGAAAAGTGGTTTTTGATTACATGATAACTTCGGGTTTGTTCCTTTTTGGCGAATTGCTAGTGGAATTGGATTGGTATTGAGCTAACGAAATGTGGTTCTTGATTTCGTGATAACTTCTGGCAAGTTCATTCTTTGCGAATAGCTAGAATAAATCAATTCGAATCGAGCCAATGAAAAGTGGTTTTTGATTACATGATAACTTCGGGTTTGTTCCTTTTTGGCGAATTGCTAGTGGAATTGGATTGGTATTGAGCTAACGAAATGTGGTTCTTGATTTCGTGATAACTTCTGGCAAGTTCATTCTTTGCGAATAGCTAGAATAAATCAATTCGAATCGAGCCAATGAAAAGTGGTTTTTGATTACATGATAACTTCGGGTTTGTTCCTTTTTGGCGAATTGCTAGTGGAATTGGATTGGTATTGAGCTAACGAAATGTGGTTCTTGATTTCGTGATAACTTCTGGCAAGTTCATTCTTTGCGAATAGCTAGAATAAATCAATTCGAATCGAGCCAATGAAAAGTGGTTTTTGATTACATGATAACTTCGGGTTTGTTCCTTTTTGGCGAATTGCTAGTGGAATTGGATTGGTATTGAGCTAACGAAATGTGGTTCTTGATTTCGTGATAACTTCTGGCAAGTTCATTCTTTGCGAATAGCTAGAATAAATCAATTCGAATCGAGCCAATGAAAAGTGGTTTTTGATTACATGATAACTTCGGGTTTGTTCCTTTTTGGCGAATTGCTAGTGGAATTGGATTGGTATTGAGCTAACGAAATGTGGTTCTTGATTTCGTGATAACTTCTGGCAAGTTCATTCTTTGCGAATAGCTAGAATAAATCAATTCGAATCGAGCCAATGAAAAGTGGTTTTTGATTACATGATAACTTCGGGTTTGTTCCTTTTTGGCGAATTGCTAGTGGAATTGGATTGGTATTGAGCTAACGAAATGTGGTTCTTGATTTCGTGATAACTTCTGGCAAGTTCATTCTTTGCGAATAGCTAGAATAAATCAATTCGAATCGAGCCAATGAAAAGTGGTTTTTGATTACATGATAACTTCGGGTTTGTTCCTTTTTGGCGAATTGCTAGTGGAATTGGATTGGTATTGAGCTAACGAAATGTGGTTCTTGATTTCGTGATAACTTCTGGCAAGTTCATTCTTTGCGAATAGCTAGAATAAATCAATTCGAATCGAGCCAATGAAAAGTGGTTTTTGATTACATGATAACTTCGGGTTTGTTCCTTTTTGGCGAATTGCTAGTGGAATTGGATTGGTATTGAGCTAACGAAATGTGGTTCTTGATTTCGTGATAACTTCTGGCAAGTTCATTCTTTGCGAATAGCTAGAATAAATCAATTCGAATCGAGCCAATGAAAAGTGGTTTTTGATTACATGATAACTTCGGGTTTGTTCCTTTTTGGCGAATTGCTAGTGGAATTGGATTGGTATTGAGCTAACGAAATGTGGTTCTTGATTTCGTGATAACTTCTGGCAAGTTCATTCTTTGCGAATAGCTAGAATAAATCAATTCGAATCGAGCCAATGAAAAGTGGTTTTTGATTACATGATAACTTCGGGTTTGTTCCTTTTTGGCGAATTGCTAGTGGAATTGGATTGGTATTGAGCTAACGAAATGTGGTTCTTGATTTCGTGATAACTTCTGGCAAGTTCATTCTTTGCGAATAGCTAGAATAAATCAATTCGAATCGAGCCAATGAAAAGTGGTTTTTGATTACATGATAACTTCGGGTTTGTTCCTTTTTGGCGAATTGCTAGTGGAATTGGATTGGTATTGAGCTAACGAAATGTGGTTCTTGATTTCGTGATAACTTCTGGCAAGTTCATTCTTTGCGAATAGCTAGAATAAATCAATTCGAATCGAGCCAATGAAAAGTGGTTTTTGATTACATGATAACTTCGGGTTTGTTCCTTTTTGGCGAATTGCTAGTGGAATTGGATTGGTATTGAGCTAACGAAATGTGGTTCTTGATTTCGTGATAACTTCTGGCAAGTTCATTCTTTGCGAATAGCTAGAATAAATCAATTCGAATCGAGCCAATGAAAAGTGGTTTTTGATTACATGATAACTTCGGGTTTGTTCCTTTTTGGCGAATTGCTAGTGGAATTGGATTGGTATTGAGCTAACGAAATGTGGTTCTTGATTTCGTGATAACTTCTGGCAAGTTCATTCTTTGCGAATAGCTAGAATAAATCAATTCGAATCGAGCCAATGAAAAGTGGTTTTTGATTACATGATAACTTCGGGTTTGTTCCTTTTTGGCGAATTGCTAGTGGAATTGGATTGGTATTGAGCTAACGAAATGTGGTTCTTGATTTCGTGATAACTTCTGGCAAGTTCATTCTTTGCGAATAGCTAGAATAAATCAATTCGAATCGAGCCAATGAAAAGTGGTTTTTGATTACATGATAACTTCGGGTTTGTTCCTTTTTGGCGAATTGCTAGTGGAATTGGATTGGTATTGAGCTAACGAAATGTGGTTCTTGATTTCGTGATAACTTCTGGCAAGTTCATTCTTTGCGAATAGCTAGAATAAATCAATTCGAATCGAGCCAATGAAAAGTGGTTTTTGATTACATGATAACTTCGGGTTTGTTCCTTTTTGGCGAATTGCTAGTGGAATTGGATTGGTATTGAGCTAACGAAATGTGGTTCTTGATTTCGTGATAACTTCTGGCAAGTTCATTCTTTGCGAATAGCTAGAATAAATCAATTCGAATCGAGCCAATGAAAAGTGGTTTTTGATTACATGATAACTTCGGGTTTGTTCCTTTTTGGCGAATTGCTAGTGGAATTGGATTGGTATTGAGCTAACGAAATGTGGTTCTTGATTTCGTGATAACTTCTGGCAAGTTCATTCTTTGCGAATAGCTAGAATAAATCAATTCGAATCGAGCCAATGAAAAGTGGTTTTTGATTACATGATAACTTCGGGTTTGTTCCTTTTTGGCGAATTGCTAGTGGAATTGGATTGGTATTGAGCTAACGAAATGTGGTTCTTGATTTCGTGATAACTTCTGGCAAGTTCATTCTTTGCGAATAGCTAGAATAAATCAATTCGAATCGAGCCAATGAAAAGTGGTTTTTGATTACATGATAACTTCGGGTTTGTTCCTTTTTGGCGAATTGCTAGTGGAATTGGATTGGTATTGAGCTAACGAAATGTGGTTCTTGATTTCGTGATAACTTCTGGCAAGTTCATTCTTTGCGAATAGCTAGAATAAATCAATTCGAATCGAGCCAATGAAAAGTGGTTTTTGATTACATGATAACTTCGGGTTTGTTCCTTTTTGGCGAATTGCTAGTGGAATTGGATTGGTATTGAGCTAACGAAATGTGGTTCTTGATTTCGTGATAACTTCTGGCAAGTTCATTCTTTGCGAATAGCTAGAATAAATCAATTCGAATCGAGCCAATGAAAAGTGGTTTTTGATTACATGATAACTTCGGGTTTGTTCCTTTTTGGCGAATTGCTAGTGGAATTGGATTGGTATTGAGCTAACGAAATGTGGTTCTTGATTTCGTGATAACTTCTGGCAAGTTCATTCTTTGCGAATAGCTAGAATAAATCAATTCGAATCGAGCCAATGAAAAGTCGCTTTTGATTTCATGATAACTTCGGGATTGTTCATTTTTGGCGAATTGCTAGCCTAATTCGATTAGAATCGAGCCAATGATATGTGGTTTTTGATTTCATGATAACTTCGAGTTTGTTCATTTTTGGGAAATTGCTAGTCTAATTTGATTGGAATCGAGCCAATGAAATTTGGTTTTTGATTTCATGATAACTTCGGGTTTGTTCATTTTTCTCGAAATGTAATTGTAATTCGATTAGAATCGAGCCAATGAAAAGTGGTTTTTGATTTCACGATAACTTCGGGCTTGTTCATTTTTGGCGACTTACTTGTGTAATTCGATTGGAATCGAGCTAATGAAAAGTGGTTTTTGATTGCAAGATAATTTCTGGTTTGTTCATTTTTGGTGAATTGCTAGTCTAATTCGATTGGAATCGAGCCAATGAAAAGTGGTTTTTGATTTCACGATAACTTCGGGCTTGTTCATTTTTGGCGACTTACTTGTGTAATTCGATTGGAATCGAGCTAATGAACAGTGGTTTTTGATTGCAAGATAATTTCTGGTTTGTTCATTTTTGGTGAATTGCTAGTCTAATTCGATTGGAATCGAGCAAATGAAAAGTGATTTTTGATTTCGTAATAACTTTGGATTTGTTCATTTTTGGCAAATTGCTAGTCTAATTGAATTGGAATCGTGCCAATGAAAAGTGGCTTTTGAATTCTTGATAGCTTCAATTTGTTCATTTTTGGCAAATTTCTAGTCTAATTCGATTGGAATCGAACGAATGAAAAGTGGATTTCGATTTCATGATAACTTTGGCCGAATTGCTAGTCTAATTCGATTGGAATCGAGCCAATGAAAAGTGATTTTTGATTTCATGATAACTTTAGGTTTGTTCATTTTTAGCGAATTGCTAGCCTAATTCAATTGGAATCGTGCCAATGAAAAGTGGCTTTTGACAACTTCGGTTTGTTCATTTTTGGCAAATTGCTAGTCCAATTCGATTGGAATCGAACAAATAAAAAGTGGATTTTGATTTCAAGATAACTTCGGGTTTGTTCGTTTGGCCGAATTGCTAGTCTAATTCGATTGGAATCGAGCCAATGAAAAGTGGCTTTTGATAACTTCGGTTTGTTCATTTTTGGCAAATTGCTAGTCTAATTCGATTGGAATCGAACAAATAGAAAGTGGATTTTGATTTCAAGATAATTTCGGGTTTGTTCGTTTGGCCGAATTGCTAGTCTAATTCGATTGGAATCGAGCCAATGAAAAGTGGCTTTTGAATTTATGATAACTTCGGGTTTGTTCATTTTTGACAAATTGCTGGTGTAATTCGATTGGAATCGAGCCAATGAAAAGTTTTTTTCGATTTCAAGATAACTTCGGGATTGTTTATTTTTGGCTTATTGCTAGTCTAATTCGATTGGAATCGAACCAATAAAAAGTGGTTTTTGATTTAATGATAACTTTGGGTTTGTTCATTTTTGGCGAATTACTCGTCTAATTCGATTGGAATCGAGCCAAAGAAATGTGGTTTTTGATTTCATGATAACTTCGGGTTTGTTCATTTTTGGCGAATAGCTGGACTAATTCGACTGGAATCGATCGAATGAAAATTGGGTTTTGATATCATGAGAACTTCAGATTTGTTTGTTTTGGCAATTTACTAGTCGAATTCGATTTGAATCGAGCCAATGAAAAGTCGCTTTTGATTTCATGATAACTTCGGGTTTGTTCATTTTTGGCGAATAGCTGGACTAATTCGATTGGAATCGATCAAATGAAAATTGGGTTTTGATATCATGAGAACTTCGGATTTGTTCATTTTGGCAATTTACTAGTCGAATTCGATTTGAATCGAGCCAATGAAAAGTCGCTTTTGATTTCATGATAACTTCGGGTTTGTTCATTTTTGTCGAATTGCTAAGGTAATTCGATTGGAATCGAGCCAATGAAAAGGTTTTTAGATTTTAAGATAACTTTGGGGCTGTTCGTTTTTGACGAATCGCAAGTCTAATTCGGTTAGAATCTAGCCAATGAAATGTAGTTTTTGATTTCATGATAACTTCGAGTTTGTTCATTGTTGACAAATTGCTAGTATAATTCAAATGGAATCGAGCCAATGAAATGTGGTTTTTGATTTCATGATAACTTCGGGTTTGATCAATTTTGGTGAATAGCTAGACTAATTCGATTGGAATCGAGCCAATGAAAAGTGACTTTTGATTTCATGATAACTTTGGGGTTGTTCGGTTTTGGCGAATTGCTAGTCTAATTCGATTGGGACTGAGCCAATGAAAAGTGGCTTTTGATTGCATAATAACTTCAGGTTTATTCATTTTTGGCGAAAGGCTAGTCTAATTCGATTGGAATCGAACCAATAAAAAGTGGTTTTTGATTTAATGATAACTTTGGGTTTGTTCATTTTTGGCGAATTGCTCGTCTAATTCGATTGGAATCGAGCCAAAGAAATGTGGTTTTTGATTTCATGATAACTTCGGGTTTGTTCATTTTTGGCGAATAGCTGGACTAATTCGATTGGAATCGATCGAATGAAAATTGGGTTTTGATATCATGAGAACTTCGGATTTGTTCGTTTTGGCAATTTACAAGTCGAATTCGATTTGAATCGAGCCAATGAAAAGTCGCTTTTGATTTCATGATAACTTCGGGTTTGTTCATTTTTGTCGAATTGCTAAGGTAATTCGATTGGAATCGAGCCAATGAAAAGGTTTTTAGATTTTAAGATAACTTTGGGGCTGTTTGTTTTTGACGAATCGCAAGTCTAATTCGATTATAATCTAGCCAATGAAATGTAGTTTTTGATTTCATGATAACTTCGAGTTTGTTCATTGTTGACAAATTGCTAGTATAATTCAAATGGAATCGAGCCAATGAAATGTGGTTTTTGATTTCATGATAACTTCGGGTTTGATCAATTTTGGTGAATAGCTAGACTAATTCGATTGGAATCGAGCCAATGAAAAGTGACTTTTGATTTCATGATAACTTTGGGTTTGTTCGTTTTTGGCGAATTGCTAGTCTAATTCGATTGGGACTGAGCCAATGAAAAGTGGCTTTTGATTGCATAATAACTTCAGGTTTATTCATTTTTGGTGAAAGGCAAGGGTAATTCTATTGGAATCGAGCCAATGAAAATTGATTTTTGATTCATGATAACTTCGGGCTTGTTCATTTTTGGCGAATTGCTTGTGTAATTCGATTGGAATCGAGCCAATGAAAAGTGGTTTTTAATTTCAAGATAATTTCTAGTTTGTTCATTTTTGTTGTGAATTGCTAGTCTAATTCGATCAGAATCGAGCTAATGAAAAGTGGTTTTTATTTCATGATAAATTCGGGTTTGTTCATTTTTGGCAAGTTGCTAGTCTAATTCGATTGGAATCGAGCCAATGAAAAGTGGCTTTTGATTTCTTGATAACTTCGGTTTGTTCATTTTTAGCAAATTTCTAGTCTAATTCAATTGGAATCGTACAAATGAAAAGTGGATTTTGATTTCATGATAACTTCGGGTTTGTTCGTTTCGCCGAATTGCTAGTCTAATTCGATTGGAATAGAGCCAATGAAGAGTTGTTTTCGATTTCAACATAACTTCGGGGTTGTTTATTTTTGGCGAATTGCCAGTCTAATTCGATTGGAATCGAACCAATAAAAAGTGGTTTTGATTTAATGATAATTTCGGGTTTGTTCATTTTTGGCAAATTGCTAGTCTAATTCGATTGGAATCGAGCCAAAGAAATGTGGTTTTTGATTTCATGATAACTTCGAGTTTGTTCATTCTTGGTG
>NW_019265755.1:0-9456 GCF_002742605.1 Olea europaea var. sylvestris | reverse complement strand
GCCAAAAATGAACAAACCCGAACTTATTCTGAAATCGAAACCAACTTTTCATTGGCTCGATTCTAATCGAATTAGACATGCAATTCGCCAAAAATGAACAAACCCGAAGTTATCATGGAATCATAAACCACTTTTTTTGGCTTGATTCCAATCGAATTAGACTAGAAATTGGCCGAAAACGATCAAACCCGAGGTTAACATGAAATCAAAAACTACTTTTCATTGGCTCGATTCCAATTGAATTAGACTAGCAATTCGAGAAAAACAAACAAACCCGAAGTTATCATGAAATCGAAAACTAATTTTCCATTGGCTCAATTCCAATCGAATTAGACTAGCATTTCGCCAAAAAATGAACAAACCCGAAGTTATCATGAAATCGAAAGCCACTTTTCATTAGCTCAATTCCAATCGAATTAGACTAGCAATTCCCCAAAAATGAACAAACCCGAAGTTATCATTAAATTGAAACCCACTTTTCATTGGCTCGATTCCAATCGAAATAGACTAGCAGTTCGCTGAAAATGAACAAACCTGAAGTTATCGTGAAATCGAAAAACACTTTTCATTGGCTCGATTCCAATCGAATTAGACTAGCAATTCGTCAAAAATGAACAAACCCGAAGTTATCATGGAATCAACACCCATTTTTTATTCGCTCGATTCCAATCGAATTAGACTAGCTGGTCGCCGAAAACGAGGAAACACGAAGTTATCATGAAATCGAAAATCACTTTTCATTGGCTCGTTTCCAATCGAATTAGACTAGCGACTTGCTAAAAATGATCAAACCCCAAGGTATCAGGAAATCGAAAAACAGTTTTCATTAGCTCGATTCCATTCGAATTAGACTAGCAATTCGCCAAAAATGAATAAACCCGAAGTTATCATGAAATCAAAACCCACTTTTCATTGGCTCGATTCCAATCGAATTAGACTAGCAGTTTGCCGAAAACAAAGAAACCCGACGTTATCATGAAATCGAAAACCACTTTTCTTAGGCTCGATTCCAATCGAATTAGACTAGCAATTTGCCGAAAATTATCGAACCCCAAGGTATCATGAAATCGAAAAACACTTTTCATTGGCTCGATTCCAATCGAATTAGACTAGCAATTTGCCGAAAATAATCGAACCCCTATGTATCATGAAATCGAAAAACACTTTTCATTCTCTCCATTCCAATCGAATTAGACAACCAAATCGCAAGAAACGAACAAACCCGAAGTAATCAAGAAATCAAAAACAAATTTTCACTGACTCGATTCCAATCGAATTAGACAAGTAATTTGGTAAAAATGAACAAACTCGAAGTTATCATGAAAATGAAAACCACTTTTCATTGGCTCAATTCCAATCAAATTAGACCAGCAGTTCACCGAAAATGAACAAACCCAAAGTTATCATGAAATCGAAAACCACTTTTCATTGGCTCGATTCCAATCGAATTAGACTAGCAATTCCTCGAAAATGATCAAACCCGAAGTTATCATGAAGTCAAAAACCACTTTTCATTGGCTCGATTGCAATCGAATTAGACTACCAATTCGCCAAAAATGAAGAGACCCGAAGTTATCATGAAATCAAAAACCACTTTTCGTTGGCTCCATTCCAATCGAATTAGACAAGCAATTCGCTAAAAATGAACAAACCCGAAGTTATCATGAAATCATATCCCATTTTTCATTGGCTCGATTCCAATCGAATTAGACTAGTAGTTCGCCGAAATCGAAAAAACCCAAAGTTAACATGAAATCGAAAATCACTTTTCATTGGCTCGATTCCAATCGAATTAGACTAGCAGTTCGCCGAAATCGAAAAAACCCGAAGTTAACATGAAATCGAAAACCACTTTTCATTGGCTCGATTCCAATCGAATTACACTAGCAATTTCTCGAAAATGATCAAACCCGAAGCTATCATGAAATCAAAAACCACTTTTCATTGGCTCGATTCCAACGGAATTAGACTAGCAATTCGTCAAAAATGAAGAAACCAGAAGTTATCATGAAATCAAAAACCACTTTTCATTGGCTCGATTCCAATCGAATTAGACTAGCAGTTTGCCGAAATCGAAAAAACCCGAAGTTAACATGAAATCGTAAACCACTTTTCATTGGCTGGATTCCAATCGAATTAGACTAGCAATTCGCCAAAAACGAAGAAACCCGAAGTTATCAGGAAATCAAAAACCACTTTTCAATGGCTCCATTCCAATCGAATTAGACAAGCAATTCGCCAAAAATGAACAAACCCGAAGCTATCATGAAATCAAAAACCACATTTCCTTGGCTCCATTTCAATCGAATTAGACTAGCAATTCCCTAAAAATGAACAAACCCGAAGTTATGATGAAATCAAATCCCATTTTTCAATGGCTCGATTCCAATCGAACTAGACTAGCAGTTCACCGAAAATGAACAAACCCGAATTTATCATGAAATCAAAAACCACTTATCATTGGCTCGATTCCAATCGAATTAGACTAGCAATTCTTCGAAAGTGGTCAAACCCGAAGTTATCATGAAATCAAAAACCACTTTTCATTGGCTCGATTCCAATCGAATTAGACTAGCAATTCGCCAAAAACGAAGAAACCCGAAGTTATCATGAAATCAAAAACCACTTTTCGTTGGCTCCATTCCAATCGAATTAGACAAGCAATTCGCCAAAAACGAACAAATCCGAAGTTATCATGAAATCAAAAACAACATTTCCTTGGCTCCATTCCAATCGAATTAGACTAGTAATTCGCCAAAAATGAACAAACCCAAAGTTATCCTGAAATCGAAACCAACTTTTCATTGGCTCGATTCTAATCGAATTAGACATGCAATTCGCCGAAAATGAACAAACCCGAAGTTATCATGAAATCATAAACCACTTTTTTTTGGCTTGATTCCAATCGAATTAGACTAGAAATTGGCCGAAACCGATCAAACCCGAGGTTATCATGAAATCAAAAACTACTTTTCATTGGCTCAATTCCAATTGAATTAGACTAGCAATTCGCGAAAAATAAACAAACCCGAAGTTATTATGAAATCGAAAACTAATTTTCCATTGGCTCAATTCCAATCGAATTAGACTAGCATTCCGCCAAAAAATGAACAAACCCGAAGTTATCATGAAATCGAAAGCCACTTTCATTAGCTCAATTCCAATCGAATTAGACTAGCAATTCCCCAAAAACGAACAAACCCGAAGTTATCATTAAATTGAAACCCATTTTTCATTGGCTTGATTCCAATCGAAATAGACTAGCAGTTCGCTGAAAATGAACAAACCCAATGTTATCGTGAAATCGAAAAACACTTTTCATTGGCTCGATTCCAATCGAATTAGGCTAGTAATTCGCCAAAAATGAACAAACCCGAAGTTATCATGGAATCAACACCCATTTTTTATTCGCTCGATTCCAATCGAATTAGACTAGCTGGTCGCCGAAAACGAGGAAACACGAAGTTATCATGAAATCGAAAATCACTATTCATTGGCTCGTTTCCAATCGAATTAGACTAGCAACTTGCTTAAAATGATCAAACCCCATGGTATCAGGAAATCGAAAAACACTTTTCATTGGCTCGATTCCAATCGAATTAGACTAGCAATTCACCAAAAACGAATAAACCCGAAGTTATCATGAAATCAAAACCCACTTTTCATTGGCTCGATTCCAATCGAATTAGACTAGCAGTTTGCCGAAAACAAAGAAACTCGACGTTATCATCAAATCAAAAACCACTTTTCATAGGCTCGATTCCAATCGAATTAGACTAGCAATTTGCCGAAAATAATCGAACCCCAAGGTATCATGTAATCAAAAAACCACTTTTCATTGGCTTAATTCCAATCGAATTAAACTAGCAATTCGCCAAAAATGAAGAAACCCGAAGCTATCATGAAATCAAAAAACCACTTTTCGTTGGTTCCATTCCAATCGAATTAGACAACCAAATCGCAAGAAACGAACAAACCCGAAGTTATCATGAAATTGAAAACAAATTTTCACTGACTCGATTCCAATCGAATTAGACAAGTAATTCGGTAAAAATGAACAAACTCGAAGTTATCATGAAACGAAAACTATTTTTCATTGGCTCAATTCCAATCGAATTAGAGCAGCAGTTCACCGAAAATGAACAAACCCGAAGTTATCATGAAATCGAAAACCACTTTTCATTGGCTCGATTCCAATCGAATTAGACTAGCAATTCTTCGAAAATGATCAAATCCGAAGTTATCATGAAATCAAAAACCACTTTTCATTGGCTCGATTCCAATTGAATTAGACTAGCAATTCGCTAAAAATGAAGAAACCCAAAGTTATCATGAAATCAAAAACTACTTTTCCTTGGCTCCATTCCAATCGAATTAGACAAGCAATTCGCCAAAAAATGAACAAACCAGAAGTTATCATGGAATCAAAAACCACATTTCCTTGGCCCCATTCCAGTCAAATTAGACTAGCAATTCGCTAAAAATGAACAAACCCGAAGTTATCATGAAATCAAATCCCATTTTTCATTGGCTCGATTCCAATCGAATTAGACTAGTAGTTCATCGAAACCGAGAAACCCCGAAGTTAACATGAAATCGAAAACCACTTTTCATTGGCTCGATTCCAATCGAATTAGACTAGCAGTTCGCCGAAACCGAAAAAACCCGAAGTTAACATGAAATCGAAAACAACTTTTCATTGGCTCGATTCCAGTCGAATTATCTAGCAATTTGCCGAAAATGATCAAACCCGAAGCTATCATGAAATCAAAAACAACTTTTCATTGGCTCGATTCCAATGGAATTAGACTAGTAATTCCCTAAAAATGAACAAACCCGAAGTTATCATGAAATCAAATCCCATTTTTCATTGGCTCGATTCCAATCGAATTAGACTAGCAGTTCACCAAAAATGAACAAACCCGAAGTTATCATGAAATCAAAAACCACTTATCATTGGCTCGATTCCAATCGAATTAGACTAGCAAGTCTTCGAAAATGGTCAAACCCGAAGTCATCAGGAAATCAAAAACCACCTTTCATTGGCTCGATTCCAATCGAATTAGTCTAGCAATTCGCCAAAAATGAAGAAACCCGAAGTTATCATGAAATCAAAAACCACTTTTCGTTGGCTCCATTCCAATCGAATTAGACAAGAAATTCGCCAAAAATGAACAAACACGAAGTTATCATGAAATCAAAAACAACATTTCCTTGGCTCCATTCCAATCGAATTAGACTAGCACTTCGCCAAAAACGAACAAACCCGAAGTTATCCTGAAATCGAAACCCACTTTTCATCGGCTCGATTCTAATTAAATTAGACATGCAATTCGCCAAAAATGAACAAACCCGAAGTTATCATGAAATCGAAAACCACTTTCATTGGCTCGATTCCAATCGAATTAGACTAGCAATTTGTAGAAAAAGATCAAACCCCAAGGTATCATGAAATCGAAAAACACTTTTCATTGGCTCGATTCCTATCGAATTAGACTAGCAATTCACCAAGAACGAACAAACCCGAAGTTATCATCAAATCAAAACCCACTTTTCATTGGCTCGATTCCAATTTACTTGGACTAGCAGTTCGCCGAAAACAAAGAAACCCGAAGTTATCATGAAATCGAAAACCACTTTTCATGGGCTCGAGTCCAATCGAATTAGACTAGAAATTTGCTGAAAACGATCAAACCCTAAAGTATCATGAAATCGAAAAACATTTTTCATTGGCTCGATTCCAATCGAATTAGTCTACCATTTCGTAAAAAATGAACAAACCCCAAGTCATCATGAAATCAAAAACCACTTTTCATTGGCTCAATTCTAAGCGAATTAGACTAGAAATTAGTCAAAGACGAACAAACCAGAAGTTTTCTTGTAATCAATACAACTTTCAATTGGCTCGATTCGAATCGAATTAGACTAGCAATTGTCAAAAATGATCAAACCTGAAGTTATCATGAAATCAAAATCCACTTTTCATTGTCTCGATTCCAATCGAATTGGACTAGCAATTCGCCGAAAATGAACAAACCCGAAGTTATCATGGAATCCAAAACCACTTTTCATTAGCTCCATTCCAATCGAATTAGACTAGAAATTCGCCAAAAATGAACAAACCCGAAGTTATCATGAAATCAAAAACCACTTTCATTGGCTCCATTCCAATCGAATTAGACTAGCAATTCAGCAAAATCGAACAAACCTGAAGTTCTCATGAAATCAAAAGCCACTTTTCATTGGCTCGATTCCAATCGAATTAGACTAGCAGTTGGTCGAAAACGATCGAACTAGAGGTTATCATGAAATCAAAAACCACTTTTCGTTGGCTCTATTCAACTCAAATTAGACTATCAATTCGCCAAAATTGAACGAACCTGAAATTATCATGAAATCAAAAATCACTTTTCATTGGCTCGATTCAATCGAATTAGACTTGCATTTGGCTAAAAACGATCAAACCCGAGGTTATCATGAAATCAAAAACCACTTTTCATTGGCTCCATTCCAATCGAATTAGACTAGCAATTCGCCAAAATCGAACAAACCTGAAGTTATCATGAAATCAAAAACCAATTTTCATTTGCTCGATTCCAATCGAATTAGTCTAGCAATTGGCCGAAAACAATCAAACCCGAGGTTATCGTCAAATCAAAAACCACTTTTCATTGGCTCCATTCCAATCGAATTAGACTAGCAATTCGCCAAAATCGAACAAACCTGAAGTTATCATTAAATCAAAAACCAATTTTCATTGGCTCGATTCCAATCGAATTAGACTAGCAATTTGCCAAAAATGATCAAACCCGTAGCTATCATGAAATCAAAAATCACTTTTCATTGGCTCGATTCCAGTGGAATTAGACTCACAATTCGCCAAAAATGAGGAAACTCGAAGTTATCATGAAATCAAAAACCACTTTTCATTGGCTCCATTCCAATCGAATTAGACAAGCAATTCGCCAAAAATGAACAAACCTGAAGTTATCATGAAATCAAAACCCACTTTTCATTGTCTCGATTCCAATCGAATTAGACTAGCAATTGGCCGAAAACGATCAAACCCGAGGTTATCATGAAATCAAAAACCACTTTTCATTGGCTCAATTCCATTCGAATTAGACTAGCAATTCGTCGAAATTGAACAAACCCGAAGTTATCATGAAATCGAAAACCACTATTCATTGGCTCGATTCCAATCGAATTAGACTAGCAATTGGCCGAAAACGATCAAATCCGAGGTTATCATGAAATCAAAAACCACTTTTCATTGGCTCCATTCCATTCGAATTAGACTAGCAATTCGCCGAAATTGAACAAACCTAAAGTTATCATGAAATGAAAAACCACTTTTCATTGGCTCGATTCCAATCGAATTAGACTAGGTATTGGCTGATAATGATCAAACTCGAGGTTATCGTGAAATCAAAAACGACTTTTCATTGGCTCTATTCCAGTCGAATTAGACTAGCAAATTGCCAAAAATGAACAAACCCGTAGTTATCATGAAATCAAAAACCCCTTTTCATTCACTTAATTCCAATCGAATTAGACTAGCAATTCGCCGAAAACGAACAAACCCGAAGTTATCCTGAAATCGAAACCCACTTTTCATTGGCTCGATTACAATCGAATTAGACATGCAATTCGCCAAAAATGAACAAACCCGAAGTTATCATGAAATCATAAACCACTTTTTTTTGGCTCGATTCCAATCGAAATAGACTAGCAGTTCGCCGAAAATGAATAAACCCGAAGTTATCATGAAATCGAAAATCACTTTTCATTGGCTCGGTTCCAATCGAATTAGACAAGCAATTCTTCGAAAATGATCAAACCCGAAGTTATCATGAAATCAAAAACCACTTTTCATCGGCTTAATTTCAATCGAATTAGATAGCAATTCGCCAAAAATGAACACACCTGAAGTTATCCTGAAATCGAAACCCACTTTTCATTAGCTCGATTCCAATCGAATTAGAGATGCAATTCGCCAAAAATGAATAAACCCGAAGTTATCATGAAATCATAAGCCACTTTTCTTTGGCTTGATTCCAATCGAATTAGACTAGCAATTGGCCGAAAACGATCAAACTCGAGGTTATCACGAAATCAAAAACCACTTTTCATTGGCCCAATTCCAAACGAATTAGACTAGCAATTCGCCAAAAATGAACAATCCCAAAGTTATCATGAAATCAAAAACCAATTTTCATTGGCTCCATTCCAACTGAATTAGACTAGCATTTCGCCAAAAACGAACAAACCCGAAGTTATCATGAAATCGAAAGCCACTTTTCATTGGTTCAATTCCAATCGAATTAGACTTGAAATTCGCCAAAAAGAACAAATTCGAAGTTATCATGAAATCGAAACCCACTTTTCACTGGCTCGATTCCAATCGAAATAGACTAGTAGTTTGCTTAAAATGAACAAGCCCGAAGTTATCATGAGATCGAAAACTACTTTTCATTGGCTCGATTCCAATCGAATTAGACTAGCAATTCGCCAAAAAAGAACAAACTCGAAGTTATCATGAAATCAAAAACCAGTTTTCGTTGGATCCATTCCAATCGAATTAGACAAGAAATTCCTAAAAACGAACAAACCCGAACTTATCATGAAATCTAGAACCACTTTTCATTTGCTACATTCCAATCGAATTAGACTAGCAATTCGCCAAAAATGAACAAGCCCGAAGTTATCATGAAATCAGAAACCTCTTTTCATTGGCTTGATTCCAATCGAATTTGGCTAGTAATTGGCGAAAAATGATAAAACCCGAGGTTATCATGAAATCAAAAATCACTTTTCATTGGCTCAATTCCAATGGAATTAGGCTAGAAATTTGCTAAAAATGAACAAACCCAAAGTTATCATGAAATCAAAAACCACCTTTCAATGGCTCCATTCCAATCGAATTCGACTAGCAATTCGCCAAAAATGATCAAACCCGAAGTTATCATGGAATCAACAACAATTTTTTATTCGCTCGATTCCAATCGAATTAGAATAGCAGTTCGCCGAAAACGAAGAACCCCAAAGTTATCATGAAATTGAAAATCACTTTTCATTGGCTTGTTTCCAATCGAATTAGACTAGCAATTTGTTGAAAATGATCAAACCCCAAAGTATCATGAAATCGAAAAACACTTTGCATTGGCTCAATTCCAATAGAATTAGACTAGCAATTCCCCAAAAACGAACAAATCCGTAGTAATCATGAAATCGAAACCCACTTTTCATTGGCTCGATTCCAATCGAAATAGACTAGCAGTTCGCCGAAAATGAGCAAACCCGAAGTTATCATGAAATCGAAAACCACTTTTCATTGGCTCGATTCCAATCGAATTAGACAAGCAATTCTTCGAAAAATGATCAAACCCGAAGTTATCATGAAATCAAAAACCACTTTTCATTGGCTCCATTCCAATCGAATTAGACTAGCAATTC
>NW_019265754.1:0-9458 GCF_002742605.1 Olea europaea var. sylvestris | reverse complement strand
CATAAGTACTTTTTGGAAATGTAGCGACCGTTTTGGATTGAACTCACCACTTCGTCGTGACGTATGAGGGATTTTGGACATTTATCCAAAGTGTGAGAACTTGCATATTTGGAACGCTTGGATTGTCGGCGTACGAAGAATTGAGCGTAACTTCTGGACCCAGTGTCCGTTTTGGGCCCGTAAGTCCTTTTTGGAAATGTAGCGACCGTTTTGTATTTAACTCACAACTTCGTCGTAACGTATGAGGGATTTCGGCCATTTTTTGAAAGAGTGAGCACTTGCATATTTGGAACGCTTGGATTGCCGGCGTACGAAGAATTAAACGTAACTTTTGCACACGGTGTCCATTTTGGGGCCATAAGTACTTGCTGGAAATGTAGCGACCGTTTTGGATTGAACTCACCACTTCCTCGTGACGTATCAGGGATTTCGGTCATTTTTCGAATGTATGAGCACTTGCATATTTGGAACGCTTGGATTGTCGGAATAAAAAGAATTGAGCATAACTTTTGCACCCGGTGTCCGTTTTGGGCCCATAAGTACTTTTTGGAAATGTAGCGATCGTTTTGGATTGAACTCCTAACTTCATCATGACTTATGAGGGATTTCGGCCATTTTTCGAAGCAATGAGCACTTGCATATTTGGAACACTTGGATTGTCGGCGTACGAAGAATTGAGCATAACTTTTGCAAACTGTGTCCGTTTTGGGCCCATAAGTACTTTTTGGAAATGTAGCGACCGTTTTGGATTGAACTCACCACATCGTCGTGACGTATGAGGGATTTCGGCCATTTTTCCAAAGTGCGAGCACTTGCATATTTGGAACGCTTGGATTGTCGGCGTACGAAGAATTGAGCGTAACTTTTCCACCCAGTGTCAGTTTTGGGCCCGTAAGTCCTTTTTGGAAATGTAGCGACCATTTTGTATTTAACTCAAAACTTCGTCGTAATGTATGAGGGATTTCGGCCATTTTTCAAAAGAGTGAGCACTTGCATATTTGGAACGCTTGGATTGTCGCCGTACGAAGAATTGTGCGTAACTTTTGCACACGGTGTCTGTTTTGAGCCCGTAAGTCCTTTTTGGAAATGTAGCGACCGTTTTGTATTGAACTCACAACTTCGTCATAACGTATGAGGGATTTCGGCCATTTTTCGAAAGAGTGAGCCCTTGCATATTTGGAACGCTTGGATTGTCGGCGTACGAAGAATTGAGCATAACTTTTGCACACTGTGTCCGTTTTGGGCCAGTAAGTCCTTTTTGGAAATGTAGCGACCGTTTTGTATTTAACTCACCACTTCGTCGTAACGTATGAGGGATTTCGGCCATTTTTCGAAAGAATGAGCACTTGCATATTTGGAACGCTTGGATTGTCGCCGCACGAAGAATTGAGCGTAGCTTTTGCACACGGTGTCTGTTTTGGGACCATAAGTACTTTTTGGAAATTTAGCGACCGTTTTGGATTGAACTCACCACTTCGTCGTGACGTACGAGGGATTTCGGCAATTTTTCGAAAGAATGAGGACTTGTATATTTGGAACACTTGGATTGTCAGCGTACGAAGAATTGAGCGTAACGTTTGCACACTGTGTCCGTTTTGGGCCCATAAGTACTTTTTGGAAATGTAGCGACCCTTTTGGATTGAACTCACCACTTCGTCGTAACGTATGAGGGATTTCGGCCATTTTTCGAAAGAATGAGCACTTTTATATTTGGAAGGCATCGATTGTCGGCGTTCGAAGAATTGAGCGTAACTTTTGCACACGGTATCCATTTTGGGCCCATAAGTACTTTTTGGAAATGTAGCGACCCTTTTGGATTGAACTCACCACTTCGTCGTAACGTATGAGGGATTTCGGCCATTTTTCGAAAGAATGAGCACTTGCATATTTGGAACGCTTGGATTGTCGCCGCACGAAGAATTGAGCGTAGCTTTTGCACATGGTGTCTGTTTTGGGACCATAAGTACTTTTTCGAAATGTAGCGACCGTTTTGGATTGAACTCACCACTTCGTCGTGACGTACGAGGGACTTCGGCCATTTTTCGAAAGAATGAGCACTTGTATATTTGGAGCGATTGGATTGTCAGCGTACGAAGAATTGAGCGTAATGTTTGCACACTGTGTCCGTTTTGGGCCCATAAGTACTTTTTGGAAATGTAGCGACCGTTTTGGATTGAACTCACCACTTCGTCGTAACGTATGAGGGATTTCGGCCATTTTTCGAAAGAGTGAGCCCTTGCATATTTGGAACGCTAGGATTGTCGGCGTACGAAGAATTGAGCATAACTTTTGCACACTGTGTCCGTTTTGGGCCCATAAGTACTTTTTGGAAATGTAGCGACCGTTTTGGATTGAACTCACCACTTCGTCCTGACGTATGAGGGATTTCGGCCATTTTTCCAAAGTGTGAGCACTTGCATATTTGGAAAGCTTGGATTGTCGGCGTACGAAGAATTGAGCGTAACTTTTCCACCCAGTGTCAGTTTTGGGCCCGTAAGTCCTTTTTGGAAATGTAGCGATCGTTTTGTATTTAACTCACAACTTCGTCGTAACGTATGAGGGATTTCGGCCATTTTTCGAAAGAATGAGCACTTACATATTTGGAACGCTTGGATTGTCGCCGCACGAAGAATTGAGCGTAGCTTTTGCACATGGTGTCTATTTTGGGACCATAAGTACTTTTTGGAAATGTAGCGACCGTTTTGGATTGAACTCACCACTTCGTCGTGACGTACGAGGGATTTCGGCCATTTTTCGAAAGAATGAGCACTTGCATATTTGGAACGCTTGGATTGTCAGCGTACGAAGAATTGAGCGTAACGTTTGCACACTGTGTCCGTTTTGGGCCCATAAGTACTTTTTGGAAATTTAGCGACCATTTTGGATTGAACTCACCACTTCGCCGTGACGTATGAGGGATTTTGTCCATTTTTCCAAAGTGTGAGAACTTGCATATTTGGAACGCTTGGATTGTCGGCGTACTAAGAATTGAGCGTAACTTCTGCACCAAGTGTCCGTTTTGGGCCCGTAAGTCCTTTTTGGAAATGTAGCGACCGTTTTGTATTTAACTCACAACTTCGTCGTATCGTATGAGGGATTTCGGCCATTTTTCGAAAGTGTGAGCACTTGCATATTTGGAAAGCTTGGATTGCTGGCGTACGAAGAATTGAACGTAACTTTTGCACACGGTGTCCATTTTGGGGCCATAAGTACTTTCTGGAAATGTAGCGACCGTTTTGGATTGAACTCACCACTTCCTCGTGACGTATCAGGGCTTTCGGTAATTTTTCGAATGTGTGAGCACTTGCATACTTTGAACGCTTGGATTATTGGCGTACAAAGACTTGAGCATAACTTTTACACCCGGTGTCCGTTTTGGGACCATAAGTACTTTTTGGAAATGTAACGACCGTTTTGGATTGAACTCCCAACATCGTCGTTACATATGAGGGATTTCGGCCATTTTTCGAAAGAGTGAGCCCTTGCATATTTGGAACGCTTGGATTGTTGGCGTACGAAGAATTGAGCGCAACTTTTGCACCCGGTGTCTGTTTTGGGACCATAAGTACTTTTTGGAAATGTAGCGACCGTTTTGGATTGAACTCACAACTTCGTCGTGACGTATGAGGGATTTCGACCATTTTTTGAACGAGTGAGCACTTGCATATTTGGAACGCTTGGATTGCCGGCGTACGAAGAATTGAGCGTAACTTTTGCACACGGTGTCCGTTTTGGGACCATAAGTACTTTTTGGAAATGTAGCGACCATTTTGGATTGAACTCACAACTTCATCTTGACGTACGAGGGATTTCGGCCATTTTTCGAAGTAATAAGAACTTGCATATCTGGAACGCTTGGATTGTCGACGTACAAAGAATTGAGCGCAACTTTTGCACCCGGTGTCCGTTTTGGGACCATAAGTACTTTTTGGAAATGTAGCGACCGTTTTGGATTGAACTCCCAACTTCGTCGTGATGTATGAGGGATTTCGACCATTTTTTGAACGAGTGAGCACTTGCATATTTGGAACGCTTGGATTGCCGTCGTACGAAGAATTGAGCGTAACTTTTGCACACGGTGTCCGTTTTGGGACCGTAAGTACTTTTTGGAAATGTAGCGACCGTTTTGGATTGAACTCACCACTTCATCGTGACGTATCAGGGATTTCGGTCATTTTTCGAAAGTGTGAGCACTTGCATATTTGGAATGCTTGGATAGTCGACGTAAAAAGAATTGAGCGTAACTTTTGCACCCGGTGTCCGTTTTGGGCCCGTAAGTCCTTTTTGGAAATGTAGCGACCGTTTAGGATTTAACTCACAACCTGGTCGTGACGTATGAGGGATTTCGGCCATTTTCGAAAGAATGAGCACTTGCGTATTTGGAACGCTTGGATGGTCGGCGTACGAATAATTGAGCGAAACTTTTGCACCCGGTGTCCGTTTTGGGCCCGTAAGTCCTTTTTGGAAATGTAGCGAACGTTTTGGATTGAACTCACCACTTCGTCGTGACGTATGAGGGATTTCAGTCATTTTTCGAAAGTGTGAGCACTTGCATATATGGAACGCTTGGATTGTCGACGTACGAAGAATTGAGCGCAACTTTTGCTCCCGGTGTCCATTTCGGGACCATAAGTACTTTTTGGAAATGTAGTGACCGTTTTGGATTGAACTCCCAACTTCGCCGTGACGTTTGAGGGATTTCGGCCATTTTTCGAAAGAGTGAGCACTTGCATATTTGGAACGCTTGGATTGCCGGCATACGAAGAATTGTGCGTAACTTTTGCACACGGTGTCCGTTTTGGGACCATAAGTACTTTTTGGAAATGTAGCGACCGTTTTGGATTGAACTCACCACTTCCTCGTGACGTATCAGGGATTTCGGTCATTTTTCAAAAGTGTGAGCTCTTGCATATTTGGAACGCTTGGATTGCCGGCCTACGAAGAATTGTGCGTAACTTTTGCACACGGTGTCCGTTTTGGGCCCGTAAGTACTTTTTAGAAATATAGCGACCGTTTTGGATTGAACTCACCACTTCCTCGTGACGTATCAGGGATTTCGGTCATTTTTCAAAAGTGTGAGCACTTGCATATATGGAACGCTTGGATTGTCAGCGTACGAAGAATTGAGCGTAACTTTTGCACACTGTGTCCGTTTTGGGCCCATAAGTACTTTTTAGAAATATAGCGACCGTTTTGGATTGAACTCACCTATTCGTCGTGACGTATGAGGGATTTTGACCATTTTTCCAAAGTGTGAGAACTTGCATATTTGGAACGCTTGGATTGTCAGCGTACGAAGAATTGAGCGTAACTTTTGCACCCAGTGTCCATTTTGGGCACGTAAGTCCTTTTTGGAAATGTAGCGATCGTTTTGTATTTAACTCACAACTTCGTCGTAACGTACGAGAGATTTCGGCCATTTTTCGAAAGAATGAGCACTTGCATATTTGGAACGCTTGGATTGTCAGCGTACGAAGAATTGAGCGTAACTTTTGCACACTGTGTCCGTTTTGGGCCCATAAGTACTTTTTGGAAATGTAGCGACTGTTTTGGATTGAACTCACCACTTCGTCGTGACGTATGAGGGATTTTGGCCATTTATCCAATGTGTGAGAACTTGCATATTTGGAACGCTTGGATTGTCGGCGTACGAAGAATTGAGCGTAACTTCTGCACCCAGTGTCCGTTTTGGGCCCGTAAGTCCTTTTTGGAAATGTAGCGACCGTTTTGGATTGAACTCACCACTTCGCCGTGACGTATGAGGGATTTTGCCCATTTTTCCAAAGTGTGAGAACTTGCATATTTGTAACGCTTGGATTGTCGGCGTATGAAGAATTGAGCGTAACTTCTGCACCCAGTGTCCGTTTTGGGCTCGTAACTCCTTTTTGGAAATGTAGCGACCGTTTTGTATTTAACTCGCAACTTCGTCGTATCGTATGAGGGATTTCGGCCATTTTTCGAAAGAGTGAGCACTTGCATATTCGGAACGCTTGGATTGCCGGCGTACGAAGAATTAAATGTAACTTTTGCACACGGTGTCCATTTTGGGGCCATAAGTACTTTCTGGAAATGTAGCGACCGTTTTTGGTTGAACTCACCACTTCCTCGTGACGTATCAAGGATTTCGGTAATTTTTCGAATGTGTGAGCACTTGCATACTTGGAACGCTTGGATTGTTGGCGTACAAAGAATTGAGCATAACTTTTACACCCGGTGTCCGTTTTGGGACCATAAGTACTTTTTGGAAATGTAGCGACCGTTTTGGATTGAACTCCCAACTTCGTCGTTACATATGAGGGATTTTGGCCATTTTTCGAAAGAGTGAGCCCTTGCATATTTGGAACGCTTGGATTGTCGGCGTACGAAGAATAGAGCGCAACTCTTGCACCCGGTGTCTGTTTTGGGACCATAAGTACTTTTTGGAAATGTAGCGACCATTTTGGATTGAATTCACAACTTCGTCGTGACGTATGAGGGATTTCGGGCATTTTTCGAAAGAGTGAGCACTTGCATATTTGGAACGCTTGGATTGCCGGCGTATGAAGATTTGAGCGTAACTTTTGCACACGGTGTCCGTTTTGGGACCATAAGTACTTTTTGGAAATGTAGCGACCATTTTGGATTGAACTCACAACTTCATCGTGACGTACGAGGGATTTCGGCCATTTTTGAAAGAATGAGCACTTGCATATCTGGAACGCTTGGATTGTCGACGTACGAAGTATTGAGCGCAACTTTTGCACCCGGTGTCCGTTTTGGGACCATAAGTACTTTTTGGAAATGTAGCGACCGTTTTGGATTGAACTCCCAACTTCGTCGTGACGTATGAGGGATTTCTGCCATTTTTCGAACGAGTGAGCACTTGCATATTTGGAACGCTTGGATTGCCGTCGTACGAAGAATTGACCGTAACTTTTGCACACGGTGTTCGTTTTGGGACCATAAGTAATTTTTGGAATTGTAGCGACCGTTTTGGATTGAACTCACCACTTCATCGTGACGTATCAGGGATTTCGGTCATTTTTCGAAAGTGTGAGCACTTGCATATTTGGAACGCTTGGATAGTCGACGTACAAAGAATTGAGCGTAACTTTTGCACCCGGTGTCCGTTTTGGGCCCGTAAGTCCTTTTTGGAAATGTAGCGACCGTTTAGGATTTAACTCACAACTTTTTCGTGACGTATGAGGGATTTCGGCCATTTTCGAAAGAATGAGCACTTGCATATTTGGAATGCTTGGATGGTCGGCGTACGAATCAATTGAGCGAAACTTTTGCACCCGTTGTCCATTTTGGGCCCGTAAGTCCTTTTTGGAAATGTAGCGAACGTTTTGGATTGAACTCACCACTTCGTCGTGACGTATGAGGGATTTTAGTCATTTTTCAAAAGTGTGAGCACTTGCATATTTGGAACGCTTGGTCTGTCGACGTACGAAGAATTGAGCGCAACTTTTGCACCCGGTGTCCGTTTCGGGACCATAAGTACTTTTTGGAAATGTAGTGACCTTTTTGGATTGAACTCCCAACTTCGCCGTGACGTATGAGGGATTTCGGCCATTTTTTGAAAGAGTTAGCACTTGCATATTTGGAACGCTTGGATTGCCCGCGTACGAAGAATTGGGCGTAACTTTTGCACACGGTGTCCGTTTTGGGACCATAAGTACTTTTTGGAAATGTAGCGACCGTTTTGGATTGAACTCACCACTTCCTCGTGACGTATCAGGGATTTCGGTCATTTTTCAAAAGTGTGAGCACTTGCATATTTGGAACGTTTGGATTGTCGGCGTACAAAGAATTGAGCATAACTTTTGCACCCAGTGTCCGTTTTGGGCCCATAAGTACTTTTTGGAAATGTAGCGACCGTTTTGGATTGAACTCCAAACTTCGTCATGACGTATGAGGGATTTTGGCCAATTTTTGAAAGAATGAGCACTTGCATATTTGGAACGCTTCGATTGTCAGCGTACGAAGAATTGAGCGTAACTTTTGCACACTGTGTCCGTTTTAGGCCCATAAGTACTTTTTGGAAATGTAGCGACCATTTTGGATTGAACTCACCAATTCCTCGTGACGTATCAGGGATTTCGGTCATTTTTCGAATGTGTGAGCACTTGCATATTTGGAACGCTTGGATTGTCGGCGTACAAAGAATTGAGCATAACTTTTGCACCCGGTGTCCGTTTTGGGCCCATAAGTACTTTTTGGAAATGTAGCGACCATTTTGGATTGAACTCCAAACTTCATCGTGACTTATGAGGGATTTTGGCCATTTTTCAAAGGAATGAGCACTTGCATATTTGGAACACTTGGATTGTCGGCGTACGAAGAATTGAGCATAACTTTTGCACACTGTGTCCGTTTTGGGCCCATAAGTACTTTTTGAAAATGTAGCGACCGTTTTGGATTGAACTCACCACTTCGTCGTGACGTATGAGGGATTTCAGCCATTTTTCCAAAGTGTGAGCACTTGCACATTTGGAACGCTTGGATTGTCGGCGTACGAAGAATTGAGCATGACTTTTCCACGCAGTGTCAGTTTTGGGCCCGTAAGTCCTTTTTGGAAATGTAGCGACCGTTTTGTATTTAACTCACAACTTCGTCGTAACGTATGAGGGATTTCGGCCATTTTTCGAAAGAGTGAGCACTTGCATATTTGGAACGCTTGGATTGCCGGCGTACGAAGAATTAAACGTAACTTTGGTACACAGTGTCCATTTTTGGGCCATAAGTACTTTCTCGAAATGTAGAGACCGTTTTGGATTGAACTCACCACTTCCTCTTGACGTATTAGGGATTTCGGTCATTTTTCGAATGTGTGAGCACTTGCATATTTGGAATGCTTGGATTGTCGGTGTACAAAGAATTGAGCATAACTTTTGCACTCGGTGTCCGTTTTGGGCCCATAAGTACTTTTTGGAAATGTAGCGATCGTTTTGGATTGAACTCACCACTTCGTCGTGACGTATGAGGGATTTTGGCCATTTTTGCGAAGTGTGAGCACTTGCATATTTGGAACGCTTGGTTTGTCGGCGTACGAAGAATTGAGCGTAACTTTTCCACCCAGTGTCAGTTTTGGGCCCGTAAGTCCTTTTTGGAAATGTAGCGACCGTTTTGTATTTAACTCACAACTTCGTCGTAACGTATGAGGGATTTCGGCCATTTTTGAAAAGAGTGAGCACTTGCATATTTGGAACGCTTGAATTGTCGCCGTACGAAGAATTGAGCGTAACTTTTGCACACGGTGTCCGTTTTGGGACCATAAGTACTTTTTGGAAATGTAGCGACCGTTTTGGATTGAACTCACGACTTCGTCATGACGTGCGAGGGATTTCGGCCATTTTTCGAAAGAATGAGCACTTGCATATTTGGAACGCTTGAATTGTCAGCGTACGAAGAATTGAGCGTAACTTTTGCACACTGTGTCCGTTTTGGGCCCATAAGTACTTTTTGAAAATGTAGCG
>NW_019265753.1:7542-9462 GCF_002742605.1 Olea europaea var. sylvestris | reverse complement strand
AGTCGAGAAAAATGACGAAATTGCCCCCGACGCGATTTTTGTTTCCGATCAACCTGTCAAATTTTGGCCAATTCCGACACAGTAACGAAAAATGAAGAAATTACACCGGCACTATTTTTGTTCCCGATCAACCTGTCAAATTTGAGCACATTCCGACACAGTCGAGAAAAATGACTACATTGCCCCCGGCGCGATTTTTATTTCCGATCAAACTGCCAAATTTCAGCAAATTCCGACACAGTCGAGAAAAATGACGAAATTGCCCTCCGCGCGGTTTTTGTTTCCGATCAACCAATCAAATTTTAGCCAATTCCGACACAGTCGCGAAAAAAGACGAAATTACACTCGACGCGGCTTTTGTTCCCGGCCAACCAGTCAAATTTGACCTCATTCCGACACAGTCGCGAAAATTGACGAAATCGCCACCTGCGCGATTTTTGTTTCCGATCAACAGTCAAATTTTAGCCAATTCCGACACAGTCGCGAAAAATGACGAAATTACACCCGGCTCTATTTTTTTCCCGATCAACCTGTCAAATTTGAGCCCATTCTGACACAGTTTTGAAAAATGACGAAATTGCCCCGACGTGATTTTTGTTCCCGATAAACCTGTCAAATTTGAGCCCATTCCGACGCAGTCGAGAAAAATGACGAAATTGCCCCCGGCGCCAAATTTGAGCCCATTTCGACACAGTCGCGAAAAGTGACGAAATTGCCCCCGGCGCCAAATTTGAGCCCATTTCGACACAGTCGCGAAAAGTGACGAAATTGCCCCCGGCGCCAAATTTGAGCCCATTTCGACACAGTCGCGAAAAGTGACGAAATTGCCCCCGGCGCCAAATTTGAGCCCATTTCGACACAGTCGCGAAAAGTGACGAAATTGCCCCGGCACAATTTTTGTTTCCGTTCAACCAGCCAAATTTGAACCCATTCCGATACAGTCGAGAAAAATGACGAAATTGCCCCCGGCGCGATTTTTGTTTCCGATCAACAAGTCAAATTTTAGTCAATTCCGACATTGTCGCGAAAAATGACGAAATTACACCCGGCGCGATTTTTGTTCCTGATAAACCTGCCAAATATCAGCCAATTCCGACACAGTCGAGAAAAATGACGAAATTGCACCCAGCGCGATTTTTGTTTCCGATCAACCAATCAAATTTTAGCCAATTCCGACATAGTAGCGAAAAATGACGAAATTACACCCGGCTCTATTTTTGTTCCCGATCAACCTGTCAAATTTGAGCCCATTCCGACACAGTCGAGAAAAATGACGAAATTGCCCCCGGCGCGGTTTTTGTTTCTGATCAACCAATCAAATTTTAGCAAATTCCGACACAGTCGCGAAAAATGACGAAGTTACACCCGGCGCGATTTTTGTTTCCTATCAACAAGTCAAATTTGAGCCCATTCCGACACAGTCGTGAAAAATGACGAAATTGCCCCGGCGCGATTTTTGTTTCCGATCAACCTGTCAAATTTGAGCTCATTCCGACACAGTCGAGAAAAATGACGAAATTGCCCTCGGCGCGATTTTTATTTCCGATCAACCTGTCAAATTTGAGCCCATTCTGACACAGTTGTGAAAAATGACGAAATTGCACCGACGTGATTTTTGTTCCCGATAAACCTGTCAAATTTGAGCTCATTCCGACGCAGTCGAGAAAAATAACGAAATTGCCCCCGGCGCGATTTTTGTTTCCGATCAACCGGTCAAATTTTAGCCCATTCCGACACAGTCGCGAAAAATGAAGAAATTACACCGGCGCTATTTTTGTTCCCGATCAACCTGTCAAATTTGAGCACATTTCGACACAGTCGAGAAAAATGACTAAATTGCCACCGGCGCGATTTTTATTTCCGATCAAACTGCCAAATTTCAGCCAATTCCGACACAGTCGAGAAAAATGACGAAATTGC
>NW_019265753.1:0-7417 GCF_002742605.1 Olea europaea var. sylvestris | reverse complement strand
TTTTGTTCCCGATCAACCAGTCAAATTTGACCTCATTCCGACACAGTCGCGAAAAATGACGAAATCGCCACCTGCGCGATTTTTGTTTCCGATCAACCTGTCAACTTTTAGTCCATTCCTACACAGTCGGGAAAAATGACGAAATTGCCCCCGGCGCGGTTTTTTGTTTCCGATCAACCTGTCAAATTTTAGCCCATTCCTACACAGTCGTGAAAAATGACGAAATTGCCCCCGGCGCGGTTTTTTGTTTCCGATCAACCTGTCAAATTTCAGACAATTCTGACACAGTCGATAAAAATGACGAAATTTTCCCCGGCGCGATTTTCGTTTCCGATCAACCAGTCAAATTTTAGCCAATTCCGACACAGTCGCGGAAAATGACGAGATTACACCCGGTGCAATTTTCGTTCCCGATCAACCTGTCAAATTTGAGCCCATTCCGACACAGTCGAGAAAAATGACGAAATTGCCGCCGGCGCGATTTTTATTTTTCCGATCAAACTCCCAAATTTCAGCAAATTCCGACGCAGTCGAGAAAAATGACGAAATTGCCCCCGGCGCGGTTTTTGTTTCCGATCAACAAGTCAAATTTTAGCCAATTCCGACAAAGTCGCGAAAAATGACGAAATTACACCCACGCGGTTTTCGTTCCCGATAAACCTGCCAAATTTTAATCCATTCCTACACAGTCGGGAAAAATGACGAAATTGCCCCCGGTGCGTTTTTTGTTTCCGATCAACCTATCAAATTTGAGCCCATTCCTACACTGTCGTGAAAAATGACGAAATTGCCCCCGGCGCGATTTTTTTTTCCGATCAACCTGTCAAATTTCAGCCAATTCCGACACAGTCGAGAAAAATGACGAAATTGCCCACGTCGCGATTTTTGTTTCCGATCAACTAGTCAAATTTTAGCCAATTCCGACACAGTCGCGGAAAATGACAAGATTACACCCGGTGCAATTTTCGTTCCCGACCAACCTGTCAAATTTGAGCCCATTCCGACACAGTCGAGAAAAATGACGAAATTGCCGCCGGCGCGATTTTTATTTTTCCGATCAAACTGCCAAATTTCAGCAAATTCCGACGCAGTCGAGAAAAATGACGAAATTGCCCCTGGCGCGGTTTTTGTTTCCGATCAACAAGTCAAATTTTAGCCAATTCCGACAATGTCGGGAAAAATGACGAAATTGCCCCCGGTGCGTTTTTTGTTTCCGATCAACCTGTCAAATTTGAGCCCATTCCTACACTGTCGTGAAAAATGACGAAATTGCCCCCGGCGCGATTTTTTTTTCCGATCAACCTGTCAAATTTCAGCCAATTCCGACACAGTCGAGAAAAATGACGAAATTGCCCACGTCGCGATTTTTGTTTCCGATCAACCTGTCAAATTTGAGTCCATTCCGACACAGTCGAGAAAAAAATGACGAAATTGCCCCCGGAGCGATTTTTGTTTCTGATCAACCAATCAAATTTTAGCCAATTCCAACACAGTCGAGAAAAATGACGAAATTTCCCCTGGCGCGATTTTTGTTTTCGATCACCCTGTCAAATTTTAGCCAATTCCGACACAGTCGCGAAAAATGACGAAATTGCCCCGGCGCGATTTTTGTTTTCGATCAACCAGTCAAATTTGAACCCATTCCGATACAGTCGAGAAAAATGATGAAATTGCCCCCGGCGCGATTTTTATTTCAGATCAAACTGCTAAATTACAGCCAATTCCGACACAGTCGAGAAAAATGACGAAATTGCCCCCGGCGCGGTTTTTGTTTCCGACCAACAAGTCAAATTTCAGTCAATTCCGACATTGTCGTGAAAAATGACGAAATTGCCCCCGGCGCGGTTTTTTGTTTCCGATCAACTTGTCAAATTTCAGACAATTCTGACACAGTCGATAAAAATGACGAAATTTCCCCCGGCGCGATTTTTGTTTCCGATCAACCAGTCAAATTTTAGCCAATTCCGACACAGTCGCGGAAAATGACGAGATTACACCCGGTGCAATTTTCGTTCCCGATCAACCTGTCAAATTTGAGCCCATTCCGACACAGTCGAGAAAAATGACGAAATTGCGGCCGGCGCTATATTTATTTTTCCGATCAAACTGCCAAATTTCAGCAAATTCCGACGCAGTCGAGAAAGATGACGAAATTGCCCCCGGTGCGGTTTTTGTTTCCGATCAACAAGTCAAATTTTAGCCAATTCCGACAATGTCGCGAAAAATGACGAAATTACACCCACGCGGTTTTCGTTCCCGATAAACCTGCCAAATTTTAATCCATTCCTACACAGTCGGGAAAAATTACGAAATTGCCCCCGGTGCGTTTTTTGTTTCCGATCAACCTATAAATTTGAGCCCATTCCTACACTGTCGTGAAAAATGACGAAATTGCCCCCGACGCGATTTTTTTTCCCGATCAACCTGTCAAATTTCAGCCAATTCCGACACAGTCGTGAAAAATGACGAAATTGCCCACGCCGCGATTTTTGTTTCCGATCAACCAGTCAAATTTTAGCCAATTCCGACACAGTCGCGAAAAATGACGAAATTACACCCGGCGCGATTTTTGTTTCCGATCAACCAGTCAAATTTTAGCCAATTCCGACACAGTCGCGAAAAATGACGAAATTACACCCGGCTCTATTTTTTTCCCGATCAACCTGTCAAATTTGAGTCCATTCCGACACAGTCGAGAAAAAAATGACGAAATTGCCCCCGGAGCGGTTTTTGTTTCTGATCAACCAATCAAATTTTAGCCAATTCCGACACAGTCGAGAAAAATGACGAAATTTCCCCCGGCGCGATTTTTGTTTTCGATCAACCTGTCAAATTTTAGCCAATTCCGACAGTCGCGAAAAATGACGAAATTGCCCTGGCGCGATTTTTGTTTCCGATCAACCAGTCAAATTTGAACCCATTCCGATACAGTCGAGAAAAATGACGAAATTGCCCCCGGCGCGATTTTTATTTCAGATCAAACTACTAAATTACAGCCAATTCCGACACAGTCGAGAAAAATGACGAAATTGCCCCCGGCGCGATTTTTGTTTCCGATCAAGAAGTCAAATTTCAGTCAATTCCAACATTGTCGCGAAAAATGACGAAATTACACCCGGCACGATTTTTTTCCCGATAAACCTGCCAAATTTCAGCCAATTCCGACACAGTCGAGAAAAATGACGAAATTGCACCCAGCGCGATTTTTGTTTCCGATCAACCAATCAAATTTTAGCCAATTCTGACACAGTCGCTAAAAAAGACGAAATTACACCCGGCTCTATTTTTGTTCCCGATCAACCTGTCAAATTTGAGCCCATTCCGACACAGTCGAGAAAAATGACGAAATTGCCCCCGGCGCGATTTTTGTTTCTGCTCAACCAATCAAATTTTAGCCAATTCCGACACAGTCGCGAAAAATGACGAAGTTACACCCGGCGCGATTTTTTTTTCCTATCAACAAGTCAAATTTGAGCCCATTCCGACACAGTCGCGAAAAATGACGAAATTGCCCCGGCGCGATTTTTGTTTCCGATCAACCTGTCAAATTTGAGCTCATTCCGACACAGTCGAGAAAAATGACGAAATTGCCCCCTGCGCGATTTTTATTTCCGATCAACCTGTCAAATTGGAGCCCATTCCGACACAGTCGTGAAAAATGACGAAATTGCCCCCGAAGTGATTTTTGTTCCCGATAAACCTGTCAAATTTGAGCCCATTCCGACGCAGTCGAGAAAAATGTGAAATTGCCCCCGGAGCGATTTTTGTTTCCGATCAACCGGTCAAATTTTAGCCCATTCCGACACAGTCGCGAAAAATGACGAAATTTCCCCGGCGCGATTTTTGTTTCCGATAAACCTGTCAAATTTGAGCCCATTCCGACTCCGTCGCGAAAAATGACGAAATTTCCCCGGCGCGATTTTTGTTTCCGATAAACCTGTCAAATTTGGGCCCATTCTGACAAAGTCGAGAAAAATGACGAAATTGCCCTTGGAGCGATTTTTATTTCAGATCAAATAGCCAAATTTCATCGAATTCCGACACAGTCAAGAAAAATGACGGAATTGCCCCAGGCGCGGTTTTTGTTTCCGATCAACAAGTCAAATTTCAGCCAATTCCGACACTGTCGCGAAAAATGACGTAATTACACCCGGCGCGATTTTCGTTCCCGATAAACCTGTCAAATTTCGGCCAATTCCGACACAGTCGAGAAAAATGACGAAATTGCCCCCGGGGCGATTTTTGTTTCCGATCAACTAGTCAAATTTGAGCCCATTCCGACACAGTCGAGAAAAATGTTGAAATTGACGCCGGCGCGATTTTTATTTCTGATCAAAATGCCAAATTTCAGCCAATTCCGTCACGGTCGAGAAAAATGACGCAATTGCCCCCGGCGCGGTTTTTGTTTCCGATCAACCATTCAAATTTTAGCCAATTCCGACAAATTCGCGAAAAATGACGAAATTACACCCGGCGCTATTTTTGTTCCCGATCAACCTGTCAAATTTGAGCCCATTCCGACACAGTCGAGAAAAATGAAGAAATTGCCGCCGGCGCCATTTTTATGTTCGATCAAACTGTCAAATTTCAGCAAATTCCGACACAGTCGAGAAAAATGACGCAATTGCCCCCGACGAGGTTTTTGTTTCCGATCAACCAGTCAAATTTTAGCCAATTCCGACAAATTCACGAAAAATGACGAAATTACACCCGGCGCTATTTTTGTTCCCGATCAACCTGTCAAATTTGAGCACATTCCGACACAGTCGAGAAAAATGACAAAATTGCCGCCGGCGCGATTTTTATTTCCGGTCAAACTACCAAATTTCAGCCAATTCCGACACAGTCGAGAAAAATGACGAAATTGCCCTCCGCGCGGTTTTTGTTTCCGATCAACCAATCAAATTTTAGCCAATTCCGACACAGTCGTGAAAAATGACGAAATTACACTCGGCGCTGTTTTTGTTCCCGATCAACCAGTCAAATTTGACCTCATTCCGACACAGTCGCGAAAAATGACGAAATCGCCACCTGCGCGATTTTTGTTTCCGATCAACCTGTCAAATTTTAGTCCATTCCTACACAGTCGGGAAAAATGACGAAATTGCCCCCGGCGCGGTTTTTTGTTTCCGATCAACCTGTCAAATTTTAGCCCATTCCTACACAGTCGTGAAGTATGACGAAATTGCCCCCGGCGCGATTTTTTGTTTCCGATCAACCTGTCAAATTTCAGCCAATTCCGACACAGTCGATAAAAATGACGAAATTGCCCCCGGGACGATTTTTGTTTCCGATCAACCAGTCAAATTTTAGCCAATTCCGACACAGTCGAGGAAAATGACGAAATTACACCCGGCGCAGTTTTTGTTCCCGATCAACCAGTCAAATTTGATCTCATTCCGACACAGTCGCGAAAGATGAAGAAATCGCCGCCGACGCGATTTTTGTTTCCGATCAACCTGTCAAATTTTAGTCCATTCCTACACAGTTGCGAAAAATGACGAAATCGCCACCTGCGCGATTTTTGTTTCCGATCAACCTGTCAAATTTTAGTCCATTCCTACACAGTTGCGAAAAATGACGAAATCGCCACCTGCGCGATTTTTGTTTCCGATCAACCTGTCAAATTTTAGTCCATTCCTACACAGTCGGGAAAAATGACGAAACTGCCCCTCGGCGCGGTTTTTTGTTTCCGATCAACCTGTCAAATTTCAGCCAATTCCGACACAGTCGATAAAAATGACGAAATTGCCTCCGGCGCGATTTTTGTTTCCGATCAACCAATCAAATTTTAGCCAATTCCGACACAGTCGCGAAAAATGACGAAATTGCCCCCGGCGCGATTTTTGTTTCCGATCAACCAATCAAATTTTAGCCAATTCCGACACAGTCGCGAAAAATGATGAAATTACACCCGGTGCTATTTTCGTTCCCGATCAACCTGTCAAATTTGAGCCCATTCCGACACAATCGAGAAAAATATAGAAATTGCCGCCGCAACGATTTTTATTTCCGATCAAACTGCGAAATTTCAGCAAATTTCGACAAAGTCGAGAAAATTGGCGAAATTGCCCCCGGCTCGATTTTTGTTTCCTATCAACCTGTCAAATTTTAGTCAATTCCGACACAGTCGCGAAAAATGACGAAATTACACTCGGCGCGGTTTTTGTTCCCGATCAACCAGTCAAATTTGATCTCATTTCGACACAGTTGCGAAAAATGACGAAATCGCCACCTGCGCGATTTTTGTTTCCGATCAACCTGTCAAATTTTAGTCCATTCCTACACAGTCGGGAAAAATGACGAAATTGCCCCCGGCGCGTTTTTTGTTCCCGATCAGCCTGTCAAATTTGAGCCCATTCCGACACAATCGAGAAAAATATAGAAATTGCCGCCGCAACGATTTTTATTTCCGATCAAACTGCGAAATTTCAGCAAATTTCGACAAAGTCGAGAAAATTGGCGAAATTGCCCCCGGCTCGATTTTTGTTTCCTATCAACCTGTCAAATTTTAGTCAATTCCGACACAGTCGCGAAAAATGACGAAATTACACCCGGCGCGATTTTTGTTTCCTATCAACAAGTCAAATTTTAGCCCATTTCGACACAGTCGTGAAAAATGACGAAGTTGCCCCCGGCGTGATTTTTGTTCCCGATAAACCTGTCAAATTTGAGCCCATTCCGACGCAGTCAAGAAAAAAATGACGAAATTGCCCCCGGCGCGATTTAGTTTCTGATCAACGGGTCAAATTTGAGCCCATTCGGACACAGTCGAGAAAAATGACGAAATTTCACCTGGCGCGATTTTTGTTTCCGAACAACCAGTCAAATTTTAGACAATTCCGACACAGTCGCGAAAAATGAAGAAATTTCACCCGGCGCAATTTTTGTTCCCGATCAGCCTGTCAAATTTGAGCTCATTCCGACACAGTCGAGAAAAATGAAGAAATTGCCCCCGGCGCGATTTTTGTTTTCGATCAACCTGTCAAATTTTAGCCAATTCCGACACAGTCGCGAAAAATGACGAAATTGCCCCGGCGCGATTTTTGTTTCCTATCAACCTGTCAAATTTGAGCCCATTCCGACGCAGTCGATAAAAATGACGAAATTGCCCCTGGCCCGATTTTTATTTCAGATCAAACAGCCAAATTTCAGCCAATTCCGACACAGTTGAGAAAAATGACGAAATTGAACCCGGCGCGATTTTTGTTTCCGATCAACAAGTCAAATTTCAGCCAATTCCGACACAGACGCGAAAAATGACGAAATTAAACCCGGCGCGATTTTTGTTCCCGATAAACCTGTCAAATTTCGGTCAATTCCGACAAAATCGCGAAAAATGACGAAATTGCCCCCGGCGCGATTTTTGTTTCCGATCAACAAGTCAAATTTCAGCCAATTCCGACAATGTCGCGAA
>NW_019265752.1:0-9464 GCF_002742605.1 Olea europaea var. sylvestris | reverse complement strand
CCATCTTTGGAATGAAGTATTCACCACCGAGCACAAGCACGGACAAAAACATGGATTAACCATATGTGAGTAACAGTATAAACCAGAAATGAAGTCCCAAAATGGTATCAACATCCAATGGGCATTCATATCCAATTTATTCCAAAGATTAGTGCTTTATATATCATATGCAACATAATAGAATATTCATTTCCATTCGATATTTTAAACAATGCCAGTTACCACAAAATAGTTAAGCAGGTAACATCTGTGTCTTTAGTCGCATATTCTTAAGACAACTGATTATTGACAAACAAAAAATAAATAAATAAATAACATAGACTCATATAATTGAATAAAAAACTATTATATTTAGAAGAGTCTTTAACTGATAAAAATCTGAAGACCAAAACCCTTAGCCACTATTTGATAACCATTATCTCGGAAAACCAATGTTTTGAACAGTATTTTCTAGGAGAATGTGTAGCTAAAAAGTAGGTAAAGTTTTGGATTTAAATGCAAAAAATTACATTGCGTGTATGTGCGGTTGAAGAGGAGAATGCAGAAAAAAGAGTTTTCAAATAATAGTGGTCACAAGTAAGGGCTTAATATCCATCCAAATGCCATAAATAATACATTAAAAACTGTAGAACTCTTCTGAAGCAAAGCCATTCTCTTTATCTTTTCCATCGGCTATCTTTGGCGACAAACACCGATTAATGTTAGTCAGAACCCCATTGTTTGCAATGGTAACATTTCCCAAAAGCTTGCTCAAATCTTCATCGATCTTTACAGCCAATTGTTTATGCCTAGGTGCAATCCCGTTCTTCTTCTTGTCCCTAGCCTCGCTTCCTGCGAGCTCCAAAACCTCAATCAACAGAACCATATAATAAATCCGGAAAATAAAAAATGTACGAAATGGGAACAAACAAAACCCATAACGCATCTCAGAAGCAAGGTATTCAAGAATGGCAGAGAGGCATACTGGGGCACCAGCGTCGACACGCTCATCAAACTTTCTATTACTTAAAAATCCAGTGATTCTTCCAACTGGGAATTCAAGGCCAGCTACGAGATCGAGGTAAGTATTTCAATTACTTGGGCTTCCATCTACTACCCTTAGTGGAAGCCAGTTGAACTCATTTTTAGATTTAAATTTTACTGTAAATCCTAAGGGCCTGCTGGGGAGATTTGGCGTACCGGTTATTAGCGTTTTTTAATATACCGTTTAGGAGGATTTACAAGAAGTTCAATTTTGAGTGGTTCTAGTACCGATTTATAAAACTGGCAAACCTATGTTTGGGAGTTTATTATCCACTAGTTTTGAAAGATTTTTAGAAGAATAAAATTATATATATGTCCCTTAATAAAATTTTCAGTTTATGGTTTCTTTTATGAAATTTTTTGTATATCAGTGATACTTTACTTATAAATATAAATATTTTTTTACTTATAAGCAATGTCATTAGCAGCTTTATTTTGAAGTGCATTTCGTGAGCTCCCATTCAAACACAATAAATAAAAACCACACGTAAGAATTTAAGCGGCTAAAGTCAAACATACCAGATCCATTTTCTTGATCGGTACTAAGCACCTGAAAATATACAATGGATGGTAATTATAGCAAACTTGCATCACAACATAACTACTTTTGGAGGCTTCTATAATTGCTTCTGTTAATTGAATTGACTTGTTAAAGTAAATCATGTTGTTACATACAGAAAACACTATCACTACAACAAAAGTAGCTTTTTATGGCATGCATTTAGGCATCTACGGCATGCCGTAAAAATAGACCAATTACGACATGCGATGTATGTATGCCGTGAAAGATCAAGTAATTAGAGCATTTCCGGCGTGCAGCCTTTGCACGCCGTATTAACAGGCATTTACGGCTTGCAATAAAAAGCACGCCATGTTATATTGTCAAAAAATTCATTACAAAGCCCTAAAAACACATCATTTCTCCCATTATCTTTTCCCCATCGACTTCACCTCTCCATGATTTCCCCTGGCATTTCAGTTCTCACTCTCTCTCTCTCTCTCCACCTTCCACGGTCGACCACATGCGCCTTAGATCACTCTTGTCTCTCTCCGGCTTCCACCGTCGACCGACGGCGCCTCAACCCTCACTCTCATCTCTCTCCGCCTTCCACCGACGCCACTCACTCGCCTCCCAGGACACAAATCATTCACGTACGTTGTCTATGAACATTTATTCATTGTTCATTTGAGTTATTTTTCCTGTTGTCAATTTTGAGTTTGCAGAAAACTGGAGAGAAATGCATTTGAGGGAAAACCTAAGTATGTTTTTCAATTTTGTGTTTATTTAAAAATTTAAACATGGGTTGTTGTTGAATTGTATTTTTTAAAGATTTATTTTGGATGTTGGCACTGCCACATTGAGAACAATTGAACAATGGTGTGTAGATGGTTGGCGAGGGCAATAAAGTTATTTGCAATTGCGTAGATGGAGGCCAGGAAGTTCAGTACCCAAAAACTGGGATCGAAGCTTTGCTAATGGGCATTTTGGTTGAAGGTCGGTAGTTAAATGATAAATAATTCAATTTGATAGTATAATCCAATTAGTTTGTAGCTTATAATTCACTCGGATTTTTATTTCATAAATCTAAAAATGATGTTTATTTCAGTTTATTTGATTTCTTGAAGAACTTATAGAATATGACCTAATGAAGCCTAGCTTTAGCAAAAAATATGAGATGATAAGATATGAGGTTCCAAGTCCCACTAATTGATGCAACTGGATATGTTGACCTGGTCAACTGGGCGGGATTGGAAAATAATGTCACTCAACTAGCCGCTATATAGAGGTCACATGTTAATTTTATTGGAGGATTCTTAAATGTATATTGAGCTAGTTGATCTTGTTATTTCAAAGTTGGGGAATGGATTATGCAGAAGTTGCAATTACAATGTCATGTCATTGTGTGAAACGTCAAGATCCTGCTTTCCTTACTAATTACTGGGCAATCAGGCGAGGCCCCAGTAAAGAGAGTTGGCCATACCAACATGATAATTTCTTGATTCTGACTTATAGTTATGAATATTCAATGTATTGTTCTGTGATTGAAAATGTTATACCATTATGATCAGGTTTGACTTATTATGTGGGTTAATTTTGATGACATCCTACAATACCTTTGACTGTGACCTACTTTGATTTCATTCAAAAGCTAAGACATTGTCAATTTATGGGGAGAAGTTTGCTGATGAAAATTTCAAAATCAAACATACCAGACCTGGTAGGAGAACAGCCTAGATATGCCCCAGCACCTCCCCTCCCTAATACCATCTCACTCCATGATTTCAGGTTTCTGAGTTTCACTGTGGGAAAGCATTCTTTGTGTCATCTTATTATTTTTGTCCAATTTTCAGGGCTTAAGTCTATGGCAAATGCTGGGCAGGACACTAATGGTTCACAATTTTTCATCTGTGACGACCAGCTGGTAACTAGACAATTTATGATCTTGCTGTTAAGAGAAAACAGTCATCCATTTTCAGGTCTTCTGTCTGGTGCTTCTATTTAGCCTGGAAAATCTAACAAAAGTTAAATGTTCAACAGGTTGGACGATCATCATGTTGTATTCAGAAAGGTGCTGTCCGGAATAGATTTGGTGTATAAGATAGAAGCCAAATGCAACTGGAGTGGAACAACAAAAAGCAAAGTTGTGATTGCAGATAGTGGTGAACTTCCCCTGTAATCAGCTTGTACTTGTACTTGAACTTGTCAGTTTTACCCTTCTACTCACTTCTACTTACTATGGGTTATGCATCTTAATTTCCATACCTGAATTATGTTATTTAGGAAAATGAAATAGGAACCAGAAAAGTACACTTTTCAGTTTGGCACCTAATATTATGAGTCCATAAGGCATGTAGAATGTATATTAGGAAAGAAGAGAGGAAATAGATGCGATTTCTCTTACATTGTTGACAGAGATCATTAGGGGATCAATGTTAATTTTCTAGGAATTTCTTTATGCTGATAAGAACACGAACACTGTTGTCTCAAAGGGTGTTCAAGGAGCTAAAATTGATTATCAAGAATCCACAGATTCAGAGCTTGCGATGGATATTGTTACCAACCTTCAGAAGGTTCGTTTTACATTTTCTTGATCTGTCCAGTGACCTTTCCTTTAGTTAGCATTTATACAAAATTTTCTCTCTCATAAATGCAGCTGGAAAGAAGACAAAGAAATAGCAAGAAGTCATAATTGCATAGTGAGGAAGTTTCAAAGGCACCAAGAATGATTTTTTTTATCTGAAGTGGTATATACTTTTTGAGAAGTATTGAAATGAATTTTACATTGATATATTGTATTAAACTGTACTCAATATTTATGGAATCTGTGAAAAACCTGGTTATATTTATGGAATTTTGTTTTGTAATTACTATTGGTAATCAAATAAATAAACAATTTTTTTTAAAAAAAAATAAAATTTACGGCGTGCATTTTGCTCACCGCAAAAAAATACATTACATTTTACGGCGTGAATGTGCACGCCGTTAAAAAACTCGCCGCTGTAAAAGGTTTTAACGGCGTTTCACAAATGGCATGCATTGCACGCCGTAAAAAGGAAATACTTTTTATGGCATTGCTTTAAACGACATGCGGCCACATGCCGTAAATTGGTTTTTACGGCATGTAATGCACGCCGTAAAAAGTACATTTTGTTGTAGTGTATATTCATGTTCGTAAGGCTTAGGAATCAGTCATTGCACTTCAACTAATTTAGAAAAATTTGAGTAAGCTCATTTGAACTCCTTATGATTGTTTAAAGTAATCAAAATTTCAAAATAACGTTTTACCAATCATTTTAAAACACCTATACCCATAAGTAAACAAGTTTATATATAAACATATACGTAAAAATTTATTTTTATGAAAAGAAAAAAATCGCTCATGGTATAAAATTTACCTATAAGGTAAAAGTCATTTGTTAGTGAAAATTTATTTACAAGTAAAAAGAAAATTAATTATAAGTACAAAATCTCATATGGTATAAAAAAACTAAACAAATACAAATTCACCTAGAATAAAAAAATCAATTATACTACTGGTTATAAAATTAAAAATAAATCATTTGGGTTGTACATGCAAGCACATGTTTTGTTAAAAAAAAGTAGACAATATAAGTAGCTTAAAATGCAACCTTAGGAAGTGGAAACTTGAGAGAAGCAGTAAGGCAACCACATCTGATATATATAAATCAATGGCTTGCTGTCAACACTGTAGATATCAACCATATGAATCTGCTCTATGGAGCCCTTACTGTGTTTTGTAAACCATAGAACTGTCAAACAATATCTACTAACCCAAAAAACGAGTACACAGGGGAAGACACTAAGTTTCCATTCCCAAATATGTTGAGTACTTGAAAGAATGGTTCAATGCCCAGTTGTAGTAAGATCAATTTAATCCTATTCAACGTTTCTTGTAATTAACACCCAAAATAACATAATATGGGGTGTTATACCCCTATAGTCAATGGGATTGGAATAATAATGTCTATGTAACGCTACAAACCATATATTAAATTCACTATTTCATGAACAGTAAGGAGTGAAATTAGTTGAATTAAAATATGTATACTCATAATCAAAAAATTTAACTTACTTTCATGTTTTTAAGATATGGGCTAACTTTTGCCAAGGCGTATGTATGCCATTGGTCCTAATCTCCCTTTAGTCAACACGGTTAAAATAATACCCTCTATGAATAGATTTAGACCATATTATTAATTCAAATACTTCATGAAAAATATGGAAATTTTGAATTGAATTGAAACACATAGATTCATAAGTAATAAGTTGTTTGTGTGCGTGTATTTACGCATGTGTAGAAATTTAACTTGTAGGAAAAATCCAATCATGGTAAAAAAATTACTAATAAGTAAATTATAAGTCAAAAGAATTACTTATAAGAAAATTTTCACTTGTAAGTAAATAATATTCTCGGAAGTTAAAAAAGAATCTCATATAAATATAAATTCACCAAGAATTAGACATTCAATTACATAATCAAATACATCACATGTGTTGCACGTGCATCATAATTGTTCTGTTAGGTATAAATAACTTATAATATAAATTTTACTTAATTTTAACTTTTTAGTCACTAAATATGGGTTTACTTTCACCTGGGTCCACTTCCATTAGTACAAAAGTAATTTTCTTTATACGAGACATTGAATGCAGATACAAAATTAGATTGGGTAATTAGCCCTATGTGGTAATTATTTCTCTATGTTTGAATAATAGGGAGGAAACTAGTTTCTCTATCCTCTTCTTTGTGAAGAGGCATTAGGCTTTTTTATTTTTTTAGCAATTGAAGGAGCCAAAGAATGTTATGGCAAACTAAGATGGTACAACTAAGAAAACATATGGATGCAACTTTAGGCAGTGAAAACCTGAGAGAAGCTATAAGGCTACCACCTGGGAAGGATATAACTGAATGGCTTGAGATAGCTCACTGTCAACAATGTGTAGATTTCGTCAACCAAGTAAATCTACTATAAAGAATCCTCGCTGAGTTCTACAAGCCAGAGAAATGTCGGACCACGTCTACAAACCCTAAATACGAGTACAAATGGGTTGACTGAGTCCAAATCATGAAACCCATTGATGTTTATGTTCCAAATATGTTGATTACTAGATCGAAAACGAACAATGATCAATTTAATTGTATTCAATGTTGGTGCAACTAATGCCCATATTAACTTAATCGAGGGTGCTTATAAAACATCCAATTGGCATTCATATCCAGTTTACTTCAAAGAGTAGTGCTTTATATATCATATGCCACATAATAGAATATTCATTCCCATTCGATATTTCAAACAATGCCAGTTACCACCAAATAGTTAAGCAAGCAACATCTATGTCTTCAGTCGCATAATCTTAAGACAACTGATTAGTGACATATTAAATAAAAAAACATAGACTCGTATAATTAAACAAAAAAATTTTATATTTTAGAAGAGTCTTTAACTGATTAAAATCTGAAGACCAAAAACCTTAGCCACTGTTTGACAACCATTATATTGGAAAACTATGTTTTGGACAGTGTTGTTTAGGAAAATGTGTAGTTAAAAAGTAAGGAAAAGTTTTGGATTTACATGCAAAATCGTTTCCTGCATGCTTCAAAACCTCAATCAACAGAACCATATAGTAAATCCTGAACATAAAAAATGTACGAAATGGGAACAAACAAAACTGATAACCCATCGCAGCAGCAAGGTATTCAAGAATGGCGGAGAGGCAAACCAGGGCAATGGCGTCGACACACTCATCAAATTTTCTATTCCTTATAAATCTATCGATTCTTCCAACAGAGAATTCGAGCAGTTCAATTTTTTTGTGGTTTTAGCAATTTTTAAAACTATCAAACCTATGTTTCAGAGTTTATTATCCACTAGTTTAGAAAGTTTTTTAAAAGAATAGGATTATATACATGTCCCTAAGTAAAATTTTCAGTTTATGGGTTCTCATATGAATTTTTTTACTTATAAGTGATATTTTACTAATAAATAATTTTTTTGTGTATAAGTTAATATTTAACATAAAAAACTAAATAAAGTTAAAAATTTTAATTATTTAAATTTAGTGCAGATCTGAACAGTTCGAGTGCGAGGAAAAGAGGAGATATTGCATTTGAGAGCAAGCCATAGTTCTTAGGAGATGTTGTAGGCTATGATCTGAGTGAGGAAAGTTTCGGTGAGGGGAGCATTTATGGTGGGAATGAAGAAGGAATCCATGCCACTGTTTCATATTGAGGTTTGGAATCTGGAAGAGAGCATCAGAAATGTGATGGGGGAATCAACTTCTTTCGGAGGTGGTTTCACTATGCCATGAATGTAACCAAAAATGGACTGACCATGGAAGTAGGATAGGCCATGATCTCTCCGCATGGGGTAGTTTCTGTGATTAAGATTGGTATTGATGGTGAGAAGAAGTTGGGATAAGGAAGCATGGGAGAGAGAATAATAGGTTCGTGATTTTTTTATGTATTGAATTGTGAATACACGTTCTTTATATATAGAGCTCAATACAATAACTATTCTACTTTGTAGCTTATACATATGAGTTAAAATTCAAAAGAACTATCCTTCTAGCTATATCAAAAAGATTTAAATTTCAATAGGTTATCCTTCTTAAAATTCAAATGAGCTATCCATCTGAAATTCAAATAAGCTATCCGTCAAAAATTTAAATGAGCTATCCATCCGAAATTTGAATGAGCTATACTCTGTGAATGAAATAGTCATGTTGACGTGTTGTTATATAAACATAAAAAAGTGTGCGGATCGAATGGGGACAAATAAAACCCCTAACCCACCTCAGCAACAAGGTATTCAAGGACAGTGGAGAGAAAGACCAGGGCACGAAATTGACATGCTCAGCATACTTTCCAAAATTGAGAAATCAGCGATTCTGCCTACAGGGAATTCAATACAATTCTTACTAGATTGGCATAGGATTTTCGATCCATGCATTGACCCTTCCTCTACCTCCCATAGTGGAGTCTCTGCCAATTGAATTTTACTATAAACTATAGAAAGGAATTGAAATTGGATACTGGAAATTGTAAAAAAAAATGTCGATCTTTTTACGGAAATAAAATGGTTAGTAGATGGTTTACATAGGAATTTAGTGAGCTGGTGTTAGAATTTGATTGCCAGATAGAGATGTGTTAGGGATCGATGATGTGGCGTAAAAATTGAAAACGAGGATTTTATATTTTTATTTTACTTTTGAAGTAGAATTCGCTCATGAAATGCCTCATTAAAAACTTACGCAGTTGAATAATCCCATCTATAGTATACTGTTTTCATCTATTTAGCAAGACATGGTTATTTTTCTTTCTGTAGAAGCAACTTTTTCACAACCTTGAGTGCAATTAATTGTTTCCGAGGAAAACTAAACTTATATATGGAAGGTCTATTTCAAAGATTGATAAAATGATAATTTGAATTTTTTATTATTTTTGTTGAATAGTAAACTTTATTTTTGGACTAAATAATATGAGCTTAAGTATTTTGATCATACACCCAAATCAATTAAAAGCCAAAAATGCCTAGCATTTCTAGAAATACTGTCTAGAAAAATCTATATAAATATTTAAGTAAAATATGTGGTGATAAATGTGGTAATGTGACAAGAAGAATATGTGGTCTTATATATACAATCTATCTAGAGTATTCTAGGAAAATATTTTGTCCAAATGTGTGGTCTAAAAGCCTTATGTAAATATGTGGTCTAGGAGTCCATAGAAATTGTGTGGACTAGAAGTTTCATATAGACACTATATAAAGGGGTAGGGTCTTCCATTTTGTAACAAGCCAAGTGTGTAAATTTTGGAGTTGAGAAATACAAGTTTAATTTTGTTCACTTCCTTCAATCTATCAGTTTAGTCCTCCTCAGAGGCATTAGCAAATCCAAGTTAGTAAACCCCTCTTTCCTC
>NW_019265751.1:0-9465 GCF_002742605.1 Olea europaea var. sylvestris | reverse complement strand
CTTTTGCACACGATGTCCGTTTTGGGCACATAAGTACTTTTTGGAAATGTAGCGACCGTTTTGGATTGAACTCACCACTTCGTCATGACGTCTGAGGGATTTTGGTCATTTTTCAAAAGAATGAGGACTTTTATATTTAGAACTCTTGGATAGTCGACGTACGAAGAATCGAGCGTAACTTTTGCACACGATGTCCGTTTTGGGCACATAAGTACTTTTTGGAAATGTAGCGACTGTTTTGGATTGAACTCACCACTTCATCGTGACGTATGAGGTATTTCGGCCATTTTTCGAAAGAATGGGCACTTTTATATTTGGAACGCTTGGATAGTCGGCGTACGAAGAATCGAGCGTAACTTTTGCACACGATGTCCATTTTGGGCCCGTAAGTACTTTTTGGAAATGTAGCGACCGTTTTGGATTGAACTCACCACTTCGTCATGACGTATGAGGCATTTCAACCATTTTTCGAAAGAATGAACACTTTTATATTTGGAACGCTTGGATAGTCGGCGTACGAAGAATCGAGTGTAACTTTTGCACACGGTGTCCGTCTTGGGCCCATAAGTACTTTTTGGAAATGTAGCGACCATTTTGGATTGAACTCACCACTTCATCGTGACGTAAGAGGGTTTTCGATCGTTTTTCAAAAAAATGAGAACTTTTATATTTGGAACGCTTGGATAGTCGGCGTACGAAGATTCGAGCGTAACTTTTGAACACGATGTCCGTTTTGGGCACATAAGTACTTTTTGGAAATGTAGCAACTGTTTTAGATTGAACTCACCACTTCATCGTGACGTATGAGGTATTTTGGCCATTTTCGAAAGAATGGGCACTTTTATATTTGGAACGCTTGGATAGTCGGCGTACGAATAATCGAGCGTAACTTTTGCACACGATGTCCGTATTGGGCCCATAAGTACTTTTTGGAAATGTAACGACCGTTTTGGATTGAACTCACCACTTCGTCGTGATGTCTGAGGGATTTCGGCCATTTTTCGAAAGAATGAGCACTTTTATATTTGGAATGCTTGGATAGTCGGCGTACGAAGAATCGAGCGTAACTTTTGCACGGGATGTCCGTTTTGGGCCCATAAGTACTTTTTGGAAATGTAGCGACCATTTTGGATTGAACTCACCACCTCGTCGTGACGTATGAGGGATTTCGGCCATTTTTCTGAAAGAATGAGCACTTTTATATTTGAACCGCTTGGATAGTCGGCGTACGAAGAATCGAACGTAACTTTTGCACACGATATCCGTTTTGGGCACATAAGTACTTTTTTGAAATGTAGCGAACCTTTTGAATTGAACTCACCACTTCGTCGTGACGTATGAGGGATTTCGGCCATTTTTTGAAAGAAGGAGCACTTTTATATTTGAAACGCTTGGATAGTCGGCGTACGAAGAATCGAGTTTAACTTTTGCACACGGTGTCTGTTTTGGACCCATAAGTACTTTTTGGAAATGTAGCGATCGTTTTGAATTGAACTCACCACTTCGTCGTGACGTAAGAGGGATTTTGATCGTTTTTCGAAAAAATGAGCACTTTTATATTTGGAACGCTTGGATAGTCAGCGTACGAAGAATCGAGCGTAACTTTTGCACACGATGTCCGTTTTATGCCCATCAGTACTTTTTGGAAATGTATCGACCGTTTTGGATTGAACTCACCACTTCTTCGTGACGTATGAGGGATTTCGGCCATTTTCCGAAGGAATGAGCATTTTTATATTTGGAACGCTCGGATTGTCGGCGTACGAAGAATCGAGCTTAACTTTTGCACACGGTGTCCATTTTAGGCCCATACGTACTTTTTTGAAATGTAGCGACCATTTTGAATTGAACTCACCACTTTGTAGTGACGTGTGAGGGATTTCGGCCATTTTTCGAAAGAATGAGGACTTTTATATTTCGAACACTTGGATAGTCGGCGTACGAAGAATCGAGCGTAACTTTTGCACACGATGTCCGTTTTGGGCACATAAGAAATTTTTGGAAATGTAGCGACCGTTTTGGATTGAACTCACCACTTCGTCGTGACGTGTGAGGGATTTCGGCCATTTTTCGAAAGAATCAGCACTTTTATATTTGGAAAGCTTGGATAGTCGGCGTACGAAGAATCGAGCATAACTTTTGCACACGATGTCTGTTTTGGGCCCATAAGTACTTTCTGAAAATGTAGCGACCCTTTTGGATTGAACTCACCACTTCGTCGTGACGTATGAGGGATTTCGGCCGTTTTTCAAAAGAATGAGCACTTTAATATTTGGAACGCTTGGATAGTCGACGTACGAAGAATCGAGCGTAACTTTTGCATACGATGTTCGTTTTATGCCCATAAGTACTTTTTGGAAATGTAGCGACCGTTTTGCATTGAACTCACTACTTCGTCGTGACGTATGAGGGATTTTGGTCGTTTTTCGAAAGTATGAGCACTTTTATATTTGGAACGCTTGCATAGTCGACATACGAAGAATCGAGCGTAACTTTTGCACACGATGTCCGTTTTGGGCCCATAAGTACTTTTTGGAAATGTAGCGACCCTTTTGGATTGAACTCACCACTTCGTCGTGACGTATGAGGTATTTTGGCCATTTTTCGAAAGAGTGGGCACTTTTATATTTGGAACTCTTGGATAGTCGGCGTACGAAGAATCGAGCGTAACTTTTGCAAACGATGTCCATTTTGGGCCCATAAGTACTTTTTGAAAATGTAGCGACCGTTTTGGGTTGAACTCACCACTTCGTCGTGACGTAATAGGGATTTCGGCCATTTTTCGAAAGAATCAGCACTTTTATATTTGGAAAGCTTGGATAGTCGACGTACGAAGAATCGAGCGTAACTTTTGTACACGATGTCCGTTTTGGGCCCATAAGTACTTTCTGGAAATGTAGCGACCCTTTTGGATTGAACTCACAACTTCGTCGTGACGTTTGAGGGATGTTGGCCATTTTTGGAAAGAATGAGCACTTTTATATTTGGAAGGCTTGGATAGTCGGTGTACGAGGAATCGAGCATAACTTTTGTACACGATGTCCGTTTTGGGCCCATAAGTACTTTTTGGAAATGTAGCGACCCTTTTGGATTGAACTCACAACTTCGTCGTGACGTTTGAGGGATGTTGGCCATTTTTGGAAAGAATGAGCACTTTTATATTTGGAAGGCTTAGATAGTCGGTGTACGAGGAATCGAGCATAACTTTTGTACACGATGTCCGTTTTGGGCCCATAAGTACTTTTTGGAAATGTAGCGACCGTTTTGGATTGAACTCACAACTTCGTCGTGACGTTTGAGGGATGTTGGCCATTTTTGGAAAGAATGAGCACTTTTATATTTGGAACGCTTGGATAGTCGGCGTACGAAGAATCGAGTGTAACTTTTGCACACGGTGTCCGTCTTTGGCCCATAAGTACTTTTTGGAAATGTAGCGACCATTTTGGATTGAACTCACCACTTCATCGTGACGTAAGAGGGTTTTCGATCGTTTTTCAAAAAAATGAGCACTTTTATATTTGGAACGCTTGGATAGTCGGCGTACGAAGAATCGAACGTAACTTTTGCACACGATGTCCGTTTTGGGCACATAAGTACTTTTTTGAAATGTAGCGAACCTTTTGGATTGAACTCACCACTTCGTCGTGACGTATGAGGGATTTCGGCCATTTTTTGAAAGAAGGAGCACTTTTATATTTGAAACGCTTGGATAGTCGGCGTACAAAGATTCGAGCGTAACTTTTGAACACGATGTCCGTTTTGGGCACATAAGTACTTTTTTGGAAATGTAGCGACTGTTTTAGATTGAACTCACCACTTCATCGTGACGTATGAGGTATTTTGGCCATTTTCGAAAGAATGGGTACTTTTATATTTGGAACGCTTGGATAGTCGGCGTACGAATAATCGAGCGTAACTTTTGCACACGATGTCCGTATTGGGCCCATAAGTACTTTTTGGAAATGTAACGACCGTTTTGGATTGAACTCACCACTTCGTCGTGACGTCTGAGGGATTTCGGCCATTTTTCGAAAGAATGAGCACTTTTATATTTGGAATGCTTGGATAGTCGGCGTACGAAGAATCGAGCGTAACTTTTGCACGGGATGTCCGTTTTGGGCCCATAAGTACTTTTTGGAAATGTAGCGACCATTTTGGATTGAACTCACCACCTCGTCATGACGTATGAGGGATTTCGGCCATTTTCTGAAAGAATGAGCACTTTTATATTTGAACCGCTTGGATAGTCGGCGTACGAAGAATCGAACGTAACTTTTGCACACGATGTCCGTTTTGGGCACATAAGTACTTTTTTGAAATGTAGCGAACCTTTTGGATTGAACTCACCACTTCGTCGTGACGTATGAGGGATTTCGGCCATTTTTTGAAAGAAGGAGCACTTTTATATTTGAAACGCTTGGATAGTCGGCGTACGAAGAATCGAGTTTAACTTTTGTACACGGTGTCTGTTTTGGACCCATAAGTACTTTTTGGAAATGTAGCGACCGTTTTGAATTGAACTCACCACTTCGTCGTGACGTCAGAGGGATTTTGATCGTTTTTCGAAAAAATGAGCACTTTTATATTTGGAACGCTTGGATAGTCAGCGTACGAAGAATCGAGCGTAACTTTTGCACACGATGTCCGTTTTATGCCCATCAGTACTTTTTGGAAATGTATCGACCGTTTTGGATTGAACTCACCACTTCGTCGTGACGTATGAGGGATTTCGGCCATTTTTCGAAGGAATGAGCACTTTTATATTTGGAACGCTCGGATTGTCGGCGTACGAAGAATCGAGCTTAACTTTTGCACACGGTGTCCGTTTTACGCCCATAAGTACTTTTTTGAAATGTAGCGACCATTTTGAATTGAACTCACCACTTTGTAGTGACGTGTGAGGGATTTCGGCCATTTTTCGAAAGAATGAGGACTTTTATATTTCGAACACTTGGATAGTCGGCGTACGAAGAATCGAGCGTAACTTTTGCACACGATGTCCGTTTTGGGCACATAAGAAATTTTTGGAAATGTAGCGACCGTTTTGGATTGAACTCACCACTTCGTCGTGACGTGTGAGGGATTTCGGCCATTTTTCAAAAGAATCAGCACTTTTATATTTGGAACGCTTGGATAGTCGACGTACGAAGAATCGAGCGTAACTTTTGCACACGATGTCCGTTTTGGGCCCATAAGTACTTCTTGGAAATGTAGCGACCCTTTTGGATTGAACTCACCACTTCGTCGTGACGTATGAGGTATTTTGGCCATTTTTTGAAAGAGTGGGCACTTTTATATTTGGAACGCTTGGATAGTCGGCGTACGAAGAATCGAGCGCAACTTTTGCACACGATATCCATTTTGGGCCCATAAGTACTTTTTGGAAATGTAGCGACCGTTTTGGGTTGAACTCACCACTTCGTCGTGACGTAATAGGGATTTCAGCCATTTTTCGAAAGAATCAGCACTTTTATATTTGGAAAGCTTGGATAGTCGGCGTACGAAGAATCGAGCGTAACTTTTGTACACGATGTCCATTTTGGGCCCATAAGTACTTTCTGGAAATGTAGCGACCCTTTTGGATTGAACTCACCACTTCGTCGTGACGTATGAGGGATTTCGGTCGTTTTTCGAAAGAATGAGCACTTTTATATTTGGAACGCTTGGATAGTCGGCGTACGAAGAATCGAGCGTAACTTTTGTACACGATGTCCATTTTGGGCCCATAAGTACTTTCTGGAAATGTAGCGACCCTTTTGGATTGAACTCACCACTTCGTCGTGACGTATGAGGGATTTCGGTCGTTTTTCGAAAGAATGAGCACTTTTATATTTGGAACGCTTGGATAGTCGGCGTACGAAGAATCGAGCGTAACTTTTGTACACGATGTCCATTTTGGGCCCATAAGTACTTTCTGGAAATGTAGCGACCCTTTTGGATTGAACTCACCACTTCGTCGTGACGTATGAGGGATTTCGGTCGTTTTTCGAAAGAATGAGCACTTTTATATTTGGAACGCTTGGATAGTCGGCGTTCGAAGAATCGAGCGTAACTTTTGCACACGATGTCCGTTTTGGCCCCATAAGTACTTTTTGGAAATGGAGCGACCTTTTTGGATTGAACTCACCACTTCGTCGTGACGTATGAGGGATTTTGGCCATTTTTCAAAAGAATGGACACTTTTATATTTGGAACGCTTGGATAGTCGGCGTACGAAGAATCGAGCGTAACTTTTGCACATGGTGTCCGTCTTGGGCCCATAAGTACTTTTTTGAAATGTAGCGACCGTTTTGGATTGAACTCACCACTTCGTCGTGACGTCAGAGGGTTTTCGATCATTTTTCAAAAAAATGAGCACTTTTATATTTGGAACGCTTGGATAGTCGACGTACGAAGAATCGAGCGTAACTTTTGCACATGGTGTCCGTCTTGGGCCCATAAGTACTTTCTGGAAATGTAGCGACCCTTTTGGATTGAACTCACAACTTCGTCGTGACGTTCGAGGGATTTCGGCCATTTTTCAAAAGAATGGACACTTGTATATTTGGAACGCTTGGATAGTCGACGTACGAAGAATCGAGCGTAACTTTTGCACATGGTGTCCGTCTTGGGCCCATAAGTACTTTCTGGAAATGTAGCGACCCTTTTGGATTGAACTCACAACTTCGTCGTGACGTTTGAGGGTTTTCGATCGTTTTTCAAAAAAATGAGCACTTTTATATTTGGAAAGCTTGGATAGTCGGCGTACGAAGAATCGAGCGTAACTTTTGTACACGATGTCCATCTTGGGCCCATAAGTACTTTCTGGAAATGTAGCGACCCTTTTGGATTGAACTCACAACTTCGTCGTGACGTTTGAGGGTTTTCGATCGTTTTTCAAAAAAATGAGCACTTTTATATTTGGAACGCTTGTATAGTCGGCGTACGAAGATTCGAGCGTAACTTTTGCACACGATGTCCGTTTTGGGCACATAAGTACTTTTTGGAAATGTAGCGATTGTTTTAGATTGAACTCACCACTTCATCATGACGTATGAGGTATTTTGGCCATTTTTCGAAAGAATGGGCACTTTTATATTTGGAACGCTTGGATAGTCGACGTACGAATAATCGAGCGTAACTTTTGCACACGATGTCCGTTTTGGGCCCATAAGTACTTTTTGGAAATGTAGCGCCCGTTTTGGATTGAACTCACCACTTCGTCATGACGTATGAGGGATTTCGTCCATTTTCTTAAAGAATGAGCACTTTTATATTTAGAACGCTTGGATAGTCGGCGTACGAAGAATTGAGCGTAACTTTTACACCCGGTGTCCGTTTTGGGCCCGTAAGTACTTTTTGGAAATGTAGCGCCCGTTTTGGATTGAACTCACAACTTCGTCATGACGTTCGAGGGATTTCGCCCATTTTTCGAAAGAATGGGCACTTTTATATCTGGAACGCTTGGATAGTCGGCGTACGAAGAATCGAGCGTAACTTTTGCACACGATGTCCGTTTTGGGCACATAAGTACTTTTTTGAAATGTAGCGAACCTTTTAGATTGAACTCACCACTTCGTCATGACGTATGAGGGATTTTGGCTGTTTTTCGAAAGAATGGGCACATTTATATTTGAAACGCTTAGATAGTCGGCGTACGAAGAATCGAGTTTAACTTTTGCACACGGTGTCCGTTTTGGGCCCATAAGTACTTTTTGGAAATGTAGCGACCGTTTTGAATTGAACTCACCACTTCGTCGTGACGTAAGAGGGATTTTGATCATTTTTCGAAAAAATGAGTACTTTTATATTTGGAACGCTTGGATAGTCGGCGTACGAAGAATCGAGCGTAACTTTTGCACACGATATCAGTTTTGGGCACATAAGTACTTTTTGAAAATGTAGCGACTGTTTTAGATTGAACTCACCACTTCGTTGTGACGTATGAGGGATTTCGGCCATTTTTCGAAAGTATGAGCACTTTTATATTTGGAACGCTTGGATAGTCGGCGTACGAAGAATCTAGCGTAACTTTTGAACACGATATCCATTTTGGGCACATAAGTACTTTTTTGAAATGTAGCGACCGTTTTGGATTGAACTCACCGCTTCGTCGTGACATCTGAGGGATTTTGGTCATTTTTCGAAAAAATGAGCACTTTTATATTTGGAACACCTGGATAGTCGGCGTAAGAAGAATCGAGCGTAACTTTTGCACGGGATGTCCGTTTTGGGCCCATAATTAATTTTTGGAAATGTTGCGACCATTTTGGTTTGAACTCACCACCTCGTCGTGACGTATGAGGGATTTCGGCCATTTTCTGAAAGAATGAGCACTTTTATATTTGAAACGCTTGGATAGTCGGTGTACGAAGAATCGAACGTAACTTTTGCACACGATGTCCGTTTTGGGCACATAAGTACTTTTTTGAAATGTAGCGAACCTTTTGGATTGAACTCACCACTTCGTCGTGACGTATGAGGGATTTCGGCCATTTTTCGAAAGAAGGAGCACTTTTATATTTGAAACGCTTGGATAGTCGGCGTACGAAGAATCGAGTTTAACTTTTGCACACGGTGTCGGTTTTGGACCCATAAGTACTTTTTGGAAATGTAGCGACCGTTTTGAATTGAACTCACCACTTCGTCGTGACGTAAGAGGGATTTTGATCGTTTTTCGAAAAAATGAGCACTTTTATATTTGGAACGCTTGGATAGTCAGCGTACGAGGAATCGAGCGTAACTTTTGCACACGATGTCCGTTTTATGCCCATCAGTACTTTTTGAAAATGTAGCGACCATTTTGGATTGAACTCACCACTTCGTCGTGACGTTTGAGGAATTTCGACCATTTTTCGAAGGAATGAGCACTTTTATATTTGGAACGCTCGGATTGTCGGCGTACGAAGAATCGAGCTTAACTTTTGCACACGGTGTCCGTTTTAGGCCCATAAGTACTTCTTTGAAATGTAGCGACCATTTTGAATTGAACTCACCACTTTGTAGTGACGTGTGAGGGATTTCGGCCATTTTTCGAAAGAATGAGCACTTTTATATTTCGAACGCTTGGATAGTTGGCGTACGAAGAATCGAGCGTAACTTTTGCTCACGATGTCCGTTTTGGGCACATAAGAAATTTTTGGAAATGTAGCGACCGTTTTGGATTGAACTCACCACTTCGTCGTGACGTGTGAGGGATTTCGGCCATTTTTTGAAAGAATCAGCACTTTTACATTTGGAAAGCTTGGATAGTCGGCGTACGAAGAATCGAGCGTAACTTTTGCATACGATGTCCGTTTTATGCCCATAAGTACTTTTTGGAAATGTAGCGACCGTTTTGCATTGAACTCACTACTTCGTCGTGACGTATGAGGGATTTTGGTCATTTTTTGAAAGAATAAGAACTTTTATATTTGGAACGCTTGGATAGTCGACGTACGAAGAATCGAGCGTAACTTTTGCACACGATGTCCGTTTTGGGCCCAT
>NW_019265750.1:0-9473 GCF_002742605.1 Olea europaea var. sylvestris | reverse complement strand
GCCGGGGGCAATTTTGTCATTTTTCACGACGGTCTCTAAATGGGCTAAAATTTGACAAAATGATCGGAAACAAAAATCTAGCCGGGGGCAATTTCGTCATTTTTCGTGAAGGTGTGGGAATGAGCTGAAATTTGACAGGTTGATCGAAAACAAAAATCGCGCCGGGGGCAATTTCGTCATTTTTCGCTACGGTATCGGAATGGGCTAAAATTTTGCAGGTTGATTGGAAACAAAAATCACGCCGGGGGCAATTTCGTCATTTTTCGCGACGGTGTCGGAATGGGCTGAAATTTGATAGGTTGATCGGAAACAAAAATCGCGTTCCGGGCAATTTCGTCATTTTTCGCTACGGTGTCGGAATGGGCTGAAATTTGGCAGGTTGATTGGAAAAAAAAATAGCGCTAGGGGCAATTTCATCATTTTTTGCGAAGGCGTCGGAATGGGCTTAAATTTTGCAGGTTGATTGGAAAAAAAAAAAACGCTAGGGGCAATTTTGTCATTTTTCGCGACAATGTCGGAATGGGCTGAAATTTGATAGGTTGATCGGAACAAAAATCGCGTTCCGGGCAATTTCGTCATTGGTCGCGACGGTGTCGGAATGGGCCGAAGGTTGGCAGGTTGATTGGAAAAAAAAAAAACGCTAGGGGCAATTTTGTCATTTTTCGCGACAATGTCGGAATGGGCTGAAATTTGATAGGTTGATCGGAACAAAAATCGCGTTCCGGGCAATTTCGTCATTGGTCGCGACGGTGTCGGAATGGGCCGAAGGTTGGCAGGTTGATTGGAAAAAAAAAAAACGCTAGGGGCAATTTTGTCATTTTTCGCGACGGTCTCTGAAAGGGCTAAAATTTGACCGATTGATCGGAAACAAAAATCGCGCCGGGGGCAATTACGTCATTTTTCGCGTCGGTGTCCGAATGGGCTAAAATTTGGAAGGTTGATCGGAAACAAAAATCGCGCCGGGGCCAATTTCGTCATTTTTCGCTACGGTATCGGAATGGGCCGAAGTTTGGCAGGTTGATTGAAAAAAAAAAATAGCGCCGGGGGCAATTACGTCATTTTTTGCGACAATGTCGGAATGAGCTGAAATTTGACAAGTTGATCGGAAACAAAAACCGCGCCAGGGGCAATTACGTCATTTTTCACGAGATTTCGGAATGGGCTAAAATTTGACCGGTTGATCGGAAACAAAAATCGCGCCGGTGGCAATTTCGACATTTTTCGCGACGGTGTCGGAATGGGTTGAAATTTGACAGATTGATCGGAAACAAAAATCGCGCCGAGGGCAATTTAGTCATTTTTCGCGACGGTCTCGGAATAGGCTAAAATTTGACAGATTGATCGGAAACAAAAATTGCGCCGGTGGCAATTTCGTCATTTTTCGCGACGGTATCAGAATGTGCTGAAATTTGACTGGTTGATCGGAAACAAAAACCGCTCCAGAGGTAATTACGTCATTTTTCGCGAGATTTCGAAATGGGCTAAAATTTGACAGGTTTATCGAAAACAAAAATCGTGCCGGGGGTGATTTCGTCATTTTTCGCGACGGTGTCGGAATGGGCTCAAATTTGACAGATTGATATTGGAAACAAAAATCGCGCCGGGGGCAATTTAGTCATTTTTCGCGACGGCCTCGGAATGGGCTAAAATTTGAAAGATTGACCGGAAACAAAAATCGCGCCGGGGGAAATTTCGTCATTTTTCGCGACGGTGTCGGAATGGGCTGAAATTTTGCAAGTTGATTGGAAACAAAAATCACGCCTGGGTAATTTCGTCATTTTCGCGACGGTGTCGGAATGGGCTGAAATTAGACAGGTTGATCGGAAAAAGAATCGCGCCGGGGGCAATTTCGTCATTTTTTACGACGGTGTCGGAATGGGCTGAAATTTGACAGATTGATCGGAAACAGAAATCGTGCCGGGGGCAATTTCGTCATTTTTCGCGATGGTGTCGGAATGGGCTAAAATTTTGCAGGTTGATTGGAAACAAAAATCACGCCGGGGCAATTTTGTCATTTTTCGCGACGGTGTCGGAATGGGCTAAAATTTGAGAGATTGATCGGAAACAAAAATCGTGCTTGGGGCAATTTCGTCGTTTTTCGCGACGATATCGGAATGAGCAGAAATTCGGCCGGTTGATTGGAAACAAAAATAGCGCCGGGGCAATTATGTCATTTTTCGCGACGGTGTCGGAATTGGCTAAAATTTTGCAGGTTGATTGGAAACAAAAATCGCGCCTGGGGCAATTTCGTCATTTTTCGCGACGGTGTCGGAATGGGCCGAAATTTGACAGATTGATCGGAAACAGAAATCGCGCCGGGGCAATTTCGTCATTTTTCGCGACGGTGTCGGAATGGGCTGAAATTTCACAGGTTGATCGGAAACAAAAACCACGCGAGGGCAATTACGTCATTTTTCGCGAGATTTCGGAATGGGCTAAAATTTGACAGGTTGATCGGAAACAAAAATCGCGCCAGGGGCAATTTCGTCATTTTTCGCGACGGTGTCAGAATGGGCTGAAATTTAACGGATTGATCGGAAACAAAAATCGCGCCGGGGGCAATTTTGTCATTTTTCGCGACGGCCTCTGAATGGGCTAAAATTTGGCAGATTGATCGGAAATAAAAATCGCGCCGGAGGCAATTTCGTCATTTTTCGTGACGGTGTCGGAATGGGCTGAAATTTGACAGGTTGATCGGAAATAAAAATCGCGCTAGGGGCAATTACTTTATTTTTCACGTCGGTGTCCGAATGGGCTAAAATTTGGAAGGTTGATTGGAAACAAAAATCGCGCCGGAAGCAATTTCGTCATTGTTCGCTACGGTATCGGAATGGGCTGAAGTTTGGCAGGTTGATTAGAAAAAAAAATAGCGCCGGGGGCAATTTCGTCATTTTTTGCGACGGTGTCGGAATGGGCTGAAATTTGACAGGTTGATCGGAAACAAAAACCGCGCCAGGGGCAATTACGTCATTTTTCACGAGATTTCAGAATGGGCTAAAATTTGACAGGTTGATCGGAAACAAAAATCGCGCCGGGGGCAATTTCGTCATTTTTCGCGACGGTGTCGGAATGGGCCGAAATTTAACAGATTGATCGGAAACAAAATTCGCGCCGAGGGCAATTTAGTCATTTTTCACGACGGTTTCGGAATGGGCTAAAATTTGACTGGTTGATCGGAAACAAAAATCGCGCCGGGGGCAATTTCGTCATTTTTCGCGACGGTGTCGGAATGGGTTGAAATTTGACAGATTGATCGGAAACAAAAATCGCGCCGGGGCAATTTTGTCATTTTTCGCGACGGTGTCGGAATGGGCTCAAATTTGACAGATTGATCGGAAACAAAAATCGCCTCGGGGGCAATTTAGTCATTTTTGATTGGAAAAAAAATAGGGCCGTGGGCAATTTCGTCATTTTTCGCGACGGTGTCGGAATGGGCTGAATTTTGACGGATTGATCGGAAACAAAAATCGCGCCGGGGGCAATTTCGTCATTTTTCGCGACGGTGTCTGAATGGGCTAAAATTTTGCAGGTTGGTTGGAAACAAAAATCCCGCCGGGGTAATTTCGTCATTTTTCGCGACGGTGTCGAAATGGGCTGAAATTTGACTGGTTGATCGGAAACAGAAATCGCGCCGGGGGCAATTTCGTCACTTTTCGTGACGGTGTCGGAATGGGCTGAAATTTGACAGATTGATCGGAAACAGAAATCGCGCCGGGGGCAATTTCGTCATTTTTCGCGACGGTGTCGGAATGGGCTAAAATTTTGCAGGTTTGTTGGAAACAAAAATCACGCCAGGGCAATTTCGTCATTTTTCGCGACGGTGTCGGCATGGGCTGAAATTTCACAGGTTGATCGGAAACAAAAATCGCGCCGGGGGCAATTTCGTCATTTTTCGCTACGGTTACGGAATGGGCTGAAATTTAGCAATTTGATTGGAAAAAAAATAGGGCCGGGGGCAATTTCGTCATTTTTTGCGGCTGTGTCGGAATGGGCTAAAATTTTGCAGGTTGATTGAAACAAAAATCAAGCCGGGGGCAATTTCGTCATTTTTCGCGACGGTGTTGGAATGGGATGAAATTTGACAGGTTGATCGGAAACAAAAACCGCGCCAGGGGCAATTACGTCATGTTTCGCGAGATTTCGGAATGGGCTAAAATTTGACAGGTTGATCACAAACAAAAATCGCGCCACGGGCAATTTCGTCATTTTTCGCGACGGTGTCGGAATGGGCTGAAATTTGACGGATTGATCGGAAACAAAAATCGCGCCGGGGGCAATTTTGTCATTTTTCACGACGGTCTCTAAATGGGCTAAAATTTGACAAAATGATCGGAAACAAAAATCTAGCCAGGGGCAATTTCGTCATTTTTCGTGACGGTGTGGGAATGAGCTGAAATTTGACAGGTTGATCGAAAACAAAAATCGCGCTACGGGCAATTACGTCATTTTTCGCGTCGGTGTCCGAATGGGCTAAAATATGGAAGGTTGATCGGAAAAAAAAATCGCGCCGGGGGCAATTTCGTCATTTTTCGCTACGGTATCGGAATGGACTAAAATTTTGCAGGTTGATTGGAAACAAAAATCACGCCGGGGGCAATTTCGTCATTTTTCGCGACGGTGTCGGAATGGGCTGAAATTTGATAGGTTGATCGGAAACAAAAATCGCGTTCCGGGCAATTTCGTCATTTTTCGCTACGGTGTCGGAATGGGCTAAAATTTGGCAGGTTGATTGGAAAAAAAATAGCGCTAGGGGCAATTTCATCATTTTTTGCGAAGGCGTCGGAATGGGCTTAAATTTTGCAGGTTGATTGGAAACAAAAATCACGCCGGTGGCAATTTCGTCATTTTTCGCGACAATGTCGGAATGGGCTGAAATTTGACAGGTTGATCGGAAACAAAAACCACGCCAGGGCAATTACGTCATTTTTCGCGAGATTTCAGAATGGGCTAAAATTTGACAGGTTGATCGGAAACAAAAATTGCGCCAGGGGCAATTTCGTCATTTTTCGCGACGGTGTCGGAATGGGCCGAAATTTGACGGATTGATCGGAAACAAAAATCGCGCTGGGGGCAATTTTGTCATTTTTCGCGACGGTCTCTGAATGGGCTAAAATTTGACCGATTGATCGGAAACAAAAATCGCGCCGGGGGCAATTTTGTCATTTTTCGTGACGGTGTCGGAATTGGCTGAAATTTGACAGGTCGATCGGAAATAAAAATCGCGCTACGGGCAATTACGTCATTTTTCGCGTCGGTGTCCGAATGGGCTAAAATTTGGAAGGTTGATCGAAAACAAAAATCACGCCGGGGCCAATTTCGTCATTTTTCGCTACGGTATCGGAATGGGCCGAAGTTTGGCAGGTTGATTGAAAAAAAAAAATAGCGCCGGGGGCAATTACGTCATTTTTTGAGACAGTGTCGGAATGAGCTGAAATTTGACAAGTTGATCGGAAACAAAAACCGCGCCAGGGGCAATTACGTCATTTTTCACGAGATTTCGGAATGGGCTAAAATTTGACCGGTTGATCGGAAACAAAAATCGCGCCGAGGGCAATTTAGTCATTTTTCGCGACGGTGTCGGAATGGGCTGAAATTTGACAAGTTGATCGGAAACAAAAACCGACCGGTTGATCGGAAACAAAAATCGCGCCGAGGGCAATTTAGTCATTTTTCGCGACGGTCTCGGAATAGGCTAAAATTTGACAGATTGATCGGAAACAAAAATCGCGCCGGTGGCAATTTCGTCATTTTTCGCGACGGTGTCAGAATGTGCTGAAATTTGACTGGTTGATCGGAAACAAAAACCGAGCCCAGAGGTAATTACGTCATTTTTCGCGAGATTTCGAAATGGGCTAAAATTTGACAGGTTTATCGAAAACAAAAATCGTGCCGGGGGTGATTTCGTCATTTTTCGCGACGGTGTCGGAATGGGCTCAAATTTGACAGATTGATATTGGAAACAAAAATCGCGCCGGGGGCAATTTAGTCATTTTTCGCGACGGTCTCGGAATGGGCTAAAATTTGAAAGATTGACCGGAAACAAAAATCGTGCCTGGGGCAATTTCGTCGTTTTTCGCGACGATATCGGAATGAGCAGAAATTCGGCCGGTTGATTGGAAACAAAAATAGCGCCGGGGCAATTTCGTCATTTTTCGCGACGGTGTCGGAATTGGCTAAAATTTTGCAGGTTGATTGGAAACAAAAATCGCGCCGGGGGCGATTTCGTCATTTTTCGCGACGGTGTCGGAATGGGCCGAAATTTGACAGATTGATCGGAAACAGAAATCGCGCCGGGGCAATTTCGTCATTTTTCGCGACGGTGTCGGAATGGGCTGAAATTTCATAGGTTGATCGGAAACAAAAACCACGCGAGGGCAATTACGTCATTTTTCGCGAGATTTCGGAATGGGCTAAAATTTGACAGGTTGATCGGAAACAAAAATAGCGCCAGGGGCAATTTCGTCATTTTTCGCGACGGTGTCAGAATGGGCTGAAATTTGACGGATTGATCGGAAACAAAAATCGCGCCGGGGGCAATTTTGTCATTTTTCGCGACGGTGTCAGAATGGGCTAAATTTGACAGATTGATCGGAAACAAAAATCGTGCCGGGGGCAATTTCGTCGTTTTTCGCGACGATATCGGAATGAGTAGAAATTTGGCCGGTTGATTGGAAACAAAAATAGCGCCGGGGGCAATTTTGTCATTTTTCGCGACGGTGTCGGAATGGGCTAAAATTTTGCAGGTTGATTGGAAACAAAAATCACGCCTGGGCAATTTTGTCATTTTTCGCGACGGTGTCAGAATGGGCTAAATTTGACAGATTGATCGGAAACAAAAATCGTGCCGGGGGCAATTTCGTCGTTTTTCGCGACGATATCGGAATGAGCAGAAATTTGGCCGGTTGTTAGGAAACAAAATTCGCGCCAGGGGCAATTTCGTCATTTTTCGCGACGGTGTCGGAATGGGCTGAAATTTGACGGATTGATCGGAAACAAAAATCGCGCCGGGGGCAATTTTGTCATTTTTCGCGACAGTCTCGGAATGGGCTAAAATTTGACAGAATGATCGGAAACAAAAATCGTGCCGGGGAAAATTTCGTCATTTTTCGTGACGGTGTCGGAAATGGGATGAAATTTGAAGGGTTGATCGGAAACAAAAATCGCGCCAGGGGCAATTTCGTCATTTTTCGCGTCGGTGTCCGAATGGGCTAAAATTTGACAGGTTGATCGGAAACAAAATTCGCGCCAGGGGCAATTTCGTCATTTTTCGCGACGGTGTCGGAATGGGCTGAAATTTGACAGGTTGATCGAAAATAAAAATCGCGCTACGGGCAGTTACGTCATTTTTCGCGTCGGTGTCCGAATGGGCTAAAATTTGGAAGGTTGATCGGAAACAAAAATCGCGCCGGGGGCAATTTCGTCATTTTTCGCTACGTTATCGGAATGGGCCGAAGTTTAGCAGGTTGATTGGAAAAAAAATAGCGCCGGGGGCAATTTCGTCATTTTTTGCGACGGTGTCGGAATGGGCTGAAATTTGACAAGTTGATCGGAAACAAAAATCGCGCCGGGGGCAAATTACGTCATTTTTCACGAGATTTCGGAATGGGCTAAAATTTGACCGGTTGATCGGAAACAAAAATCGCGCCGGGGGCAATTTAGTCATTTTTCACGACGGTCTCGGAATCGGCTAAAATTTGACTGATTGATCGGAAACAAAAATCGCACCGGTGGCAATTTCGTCATTTTTCGCGACGGTGTCGGAATGGGCTGAAATTTGACTGGTTGATCGGAAACAAAAACCGCGCCAGGGGCAATTACGTCATTTTTCGCGAGATTTCGAAATGGGCTAAAATTTGACAGGTTTATCGAAAACAAAAATCACGCCGGGGGCAATTTCGTCATTTTTCACGACGGTGTCGGAATGGGCTTAAATTTGACAGATTGAGATTGGAAACAAAAATCGCGCCGGGGGCAATTTCGTCATTTTTCGCGACGGTGTCGGAATGGGCTAAAATTTTGCAGGTTGATTGGAAAAAAAAATTCACGCCGGGGGCAATTTCGTCATTTTTCGCGACGGTGTCGGAATGGGATGAAATTTGACAGGTTGATCGGAAACAGAAACCGCGCCAGGGGCAATTACTTCATTTTTCGCGAGATTTCGGAATGGGCTAAAATTTGACTGGTTGATCGGAAACAAAATTCGCGCCAGGGGCAATTTCGTCATTTTTCGCGACGGTGTCGGAATGGGCTGAAATTTGACGGATTGATCGGAAATAAAAATCGCACCGGGGGCAATTTTGTCATTTTTCGCGACGGTCTCGGAATGGGCTTAAATTTGACAGAATGATCGGGAACAAAAATCGCGCCGGGGGTAATTTCGTCATTTTTCGCGACGGTGTCGGAATGGGCTAAAATTTGACAGATTGATCGGAAACAAAAATCGCGCCGGGGTCAATTTCATCATTTTTCGCGACGGTGTCGGAATGGGCTAAAATTTGACAGATTGATCGGAAACAAAAATCGCGCCGGGGTCAATTTCATCATTTTTCGCGACGGTGTCGGAATGGGATGAAATTTGAGAGGTTGATCGGAAACAAAAACCGCGCCAGGGGCAATTACGTCAATTTTCGCGTCGGTGTCCGAATGGGCTAAAATTTGACAGGTTGATCGGAAACAAAAATCGCGTCGGGCGCAATTTCGTCATTTTTCGCGACGGTGTCGGAATGGGCTAAAATTTGACAGATTGATCGTAAACAAAAATCGCGCCGGGGTCAAATTCGTCATTTTTCGTGACGGTGTCGGAATGGGCTGAAATTTGACAGGTTGATCGGAAACAAAAATCGCACTACGGGCAATTACGTCATTTTTCGCGTCGGTGTCCGAATGGGCTTAAATTTGGAAGGTTGATCGGAAACAAAAATTGCGCCGGGGGCAATTTCGTCATTTTTCGTGATGGTGTCGGAATGGATTGAAATTTGATAGGTTGATCGGAAACAAAAATCGCGCTAGGGGCAATTACATAATTTTTCGCGTCGTTGCCGGAATGGGCTAAAATTTGGACGGTTGATCGGAAACAAAAATCGCGCCGTGGGTAATTTCGTCATTTTTCGCGACGGTGTCGGAATAGGCTGAAATTTGGTAGGTTGATTGGAAAAAAAAATAGTGCCGGGGGTAATTTCGTCATTTTCTGCGACGGTGTCGGAATGGGCTAAAATTTTGCAAGTTGATTGGAAACAAAATCACGCCGGTGGCAATTTGGTAATTTTTCGCGACGGTGTCGGAATGGGCTGAAATTTGACTGGTTGATCGGAAACAAAAATCGCGCCAGGGGCAATTACGTCATTTTTCGCGAGATTTCGGAATGGGTTAAAATTTGACAGGTTGATCGAAAACAAAAATCGCGCCGGGGGCAATTTCGTCATTTTTCGCGATGGTGACGGAATGGGCTGAAATTTGACAGATTGATCGGAAAC
>NW_019265749.1:6512-9473 GCF_002742605.1 Olea europaea var. sylvestris | reverse complement strand
ACCGGTCAAATTTTAGCCAATTCCGACACAGTCGAGAAAAATGACGAAATTGCCCCGGCGCGATTTGTGTTTTCGATCAACCTATCAAATTTTAGCCCATTCCGACACTATCGAGAAAAATGACGAAATTGCCCCCGGCGCGATTTTGATTTCAGATAAAACTGCCAAATTTCAGCCAATTCCAACACAATCGAGAAAAATGACGAAATTGCCTCCGGCGCGATTTTTATTTCAGATCAAACTGCCAAATTTCAGCCAACTCCGACACAGTCGAGAAAAATGACGAAATTGCCCCCGGCGCGATTTTTGTTTCAAATCAAACTTCAAAATTTAAGCCAATTCCGACACAGTCGAGAAAAATGACGAAATTGCCCCCGGCGAGGTTTTTGTTTCCGATCAAACTGTCAAATTATAGCCAATTCCGACACAGTCGCGGAAAATGACGAAATTATACCCGGCGCTATTTTTGTTCCCAATAAATCGGTAAAATTTGAGCCCATTCCGACACAGTCGAGAAAAATGACGAAATTGCCCCAGCGCGATTTTTGTTTCCGATCAACCTGTCAAATTTTAGCCAATTCCGACACAGTCGAGAAAAATGACGAAATTGCCCCGGCGCGATTTGTGTTTTCGATCAACCTGTCAAATTTTAGCCCATTCCGACACAATCGAGAAAAATGACGAAATTGCCCCCGGCGCGCTTTTTGTTTCTGATCAACAAGTCAAATTTTGGTCAATTCCGACACAGTCGCGAAAAATGACGAAATTACACCCGGCGCGATTTTTGTCCCTGATAAACCTGTCAAATTTCAGCCAATTCCGACACAGTCGAGAAAAATGACGAAATTGCCCCCGGCTCGATTTTTGACCACGATAAACCTGTCAAATTTGAGCCCATTCCGACACAGTCGAGAAAAATGACGAAATTGCCCCCGGCGCGATTTTTGTTTCGATCAACCAATCAAATTTTAGTCAATTCCGACACAGTCGCGAAAAATGACGATATTGCCCCCGGCGGGATTTTTGTTTCCGATCAACCAATCAAATTTTAGCCAATTCCGACACAGTCGCGAAAAATGACGAAATTGCACCCGACGCGGTTTTTGTTTCCGATCGACAAGTCAAATTTCGGCCAATTTCGACACAGTCGCGGAAAATGACGAAATTACACCCGGCGCTATTTTTGTTCCCGATCAACCGGTCAAATTTGAGCCCATTCCGACACGGTCGAGAAAAATGACGAAATTGCCCAAGGCGCGATTTTTGTTTCCGATCCACCGGTCAAATTTTAGCCAATTCCGACCCAGTCGCGAAAAATGACGAAATTGCCCCGGCTCGATTTTTGTTTACGATAAACCTGTCAAATTTGCCCATTCCGACACAGTCGAGAAAAATGACGAAATTGCCCCCGGCCTGAATTTTGTTTCCGATCAACCAGTCAAATTTGAGCCCATTTCGACACAGTCGAGAAAAATGAAGAAATTGCCCCCGGCGCGATTTTGGTTTCCGATCAACCAGTCAAATTTCAGCCAATTCCGACACTGTCGCGGAAAATGACGAAATTACACCCGGCGCGATTTTTGTCCCCGATAAACATGTCAAATTTCAACCAATTCCGACACAGGCGAGAAAAATGACGAAATTGCCCCCGGCGCGAATTTTGTTTCCGATCAACCAGTCAAATTTGAGCCCATTTCGACACAGTCGAGAAAAATGAAGAAATTGCCCCCGGCGCGATTTTGGTTTCCGATCAACCAGTCAAATTTCAGCCAATTCCGACACTGTCGCGGAAAATGACGAAATTACACCCGGCGCGATTTTTGTCCCCGATAAACATGTCAAATTTCAACCAATTCCGACACAGGCGAGAAAAATGACGAAATTGCCCCCGGCGCGAATTTTGTTTCCGATCAACCAGTCAAATTTGAGCCCATTTCGACACAGTCGAGAAAAATGAAGAAATTGCCCCCGGCGCGATTTTGGTTTCCGATCAACCAGTCAAATTTCAGCCAATTCCGACACTGTCGCGGAAAATGACGAAATTACACCCGGCGCGATTTTTGTCCCCGATAAACATGTCAAATTTCAACCAATTCCGACACAGGCGAGAAAAATGACGAAATTGCCCCCGGCGCGATTTTGATTTCAGATCAAACTGCCAAATTTCAGCCAATTCCGACACAATCGAGAAAAATGACGAAATTACCTCCGGCGCGATTTTTATTTCAGATCCAACGGCCAAATTTCAGCCAATTCCGACACAGTCGAGAAAAATGACGAAATTGCCTCCGACGCGATTTTTATTTCAGATCAAATTGCCAAATTTCAGCCAATTCCGACACAGTCGAGAAAAATGACGAAATCGCCCCCGGCGCGATTTTGATTTCAGATCAAACTGCCAAATTTTAGCCAATCCTGACACAGTCGCGGAAAATGACGAAATTGCCCCCAGCGAGGTTTTTGTTTCCGATCAAACTGTCAAATTTTAGCCAATTCTGACACAGTCGCGGAAAATGACGAAATTACACCCAGCGCGATTTTTGTTCCCGATAAACTTGTCAAATTTCAGCCAATTCCGACACAGCCGAAAAAAATGACGAAATTGCCCCCAGCGAGGTTTTTGTTTCCGATCAACCAACAAGTCAAATTTTAGTCAATTCCGACACAGTCGCGAAAAATAACGAAATTACACCCGGCGCAATTTTTGTCCCCGATAAGCCTGTCAAATTTCAGCCAATTCTGACACAGTCGAGAAAAATGACGAAATTACACCCAGCGAGATTTTTGTTCCCGATAAATCTGACAAATTTCAGCCAATTCCGACACAGCCGAGAAAAATGACGAAATTGCCCCCGGCGCGCTTTTTGTTTCCGATCAACAAGTCAAATTTTAGTCAATTCCGACACAGTCGCGAAAAATCACGAAATTACACCCGGCGCGATTTTTGTCCCCGATAAACCT
>NW_019265749.1:1088-1285 GCF_002742605.1 Olea europaea var. sylvestris | reverse complement strand
GCAGTTTTTGTTCCCGATAAACCTGTCAAATTTCAGCCAATTCCGACACAGTCGAGAAAAATGACGAAATGGCTCCCGGCGCGGTTTTTGTTTCCGATCAACAAGTCAAAATTTAGTCAATTCCGACATAGTCGCGAAAAATGACGAAATTACACCCGGCGCGATTTTTGTCCCCGATAAACCTGTCAAATTTCAGC
>NW_019265749.1:481-954 GCF_002742605.1 Olea europaea var. sylvestris | reverse complement strand
CCGACACAGTCGAGAAAAATGACGAAATTGCCCCCGGCGGGGTTTTTGTTTTCGATCAACAAGTCAAATTTCAGTCAATTCCGACACAGTCGCGAAATGACGAAATTACACCCGGCGCGATTTTTGTTCCCGATAAACTTGTCAAATTTCAACAAATTACGACACAGTCGAGTAAAATGAAGAAATTGCCCCCAGCGCGATTTTTGTTTCCGATCAACCAATCAAATTTTAGCCAATTTCGACACAGTCGCGAAAAATGACGAAATTGCACCCGGCGCGATCTTTGTTTCCGATCGATCGGTCAAATTTGAACCCATTCCGACACAGTCGATAAAAATGACGAAATTGCCCCAGGCGCGATTTTTATTTCAGATCAAACAGCCAAATTTAAGCCAATTCCGACACAATCGAGAAAAATGACGAAATTGCCTCCGGCGCGATTTTTATTTCCGATCAAACTGCCAAATTTCAGC
>NW_019265749.1:0-175 GCF_002742605.1 Olea europaea var. sylvestris | reverse complement strand
TTGCCGCCGGCGCGATTTTTATTTCCGATCAAACTGCCAAATTTCAGCCAATTCCGACACAGTCGAGGAAAATGACGAAATTGTACCCGGCACGAATTTTTTTCCGATCAACCAGTCAAATTTTAGCCAATTCAGACACAATCGTGGAAAACGACGAAATTACACCCAGCGCTAT
>NW_019265748.1:4170-9483 GCF_002742605.1 Olea europaea var. sylvestris | reverse complement strand
ATTGATCGGAAACAAAAATCGCGCCGGGTGCAATTACGTCATTTTTCACGACAGTGTCGAAATCGGCTAAAATTTGACTGATTGATGAGAAACAAAAATCGCCCAGGGGCAATTTCGTCATTTTTCGTGACGGTCTCGGAATCGGTTAAAATTTGACTGATTGATGGGAAACAAAAATCGCGCCGGGGGCGATTTCGTCATATTTCACGATGGTGTCGAAATGGGCTCGAATTTGACAGATTGATCGGAAACAAAAATCGCGTCGGGGGCAATTTCGTCATTTTTGGAGACGGTGTCGGAATCTGCTAAAATTTGACAGATTAATCGGAAACAAAAATCGCGCCAGGGTCAATTTCGTCATTTTTCGCGACGGTGTCGAAATCGGCTAAAATTTGACTGATTGATGGGAAACAAAAATCGTGCAGGAGCAAATTCGTCATTTTTCGCGACGGTGTCGGAATCGGCTAAAATTTGACTGATTGATGGGAAACAAAAATCGTGCAGGAGCAAATTCGTCATTTTTCGCGACGGTGTCGGAATCGGCTAAAATTTGACTGATTGATGGGAAACAAAAATCGTGCAGGAGCAAATTCGTCATTTTTCGCGACGGTGTCGGAATCGGCTAAAATTTGACTGATTGATGGGAAACAAAAATCGTGCAGGAGCAAATTCGTCATTTTTCGCGACGGTGTCGGAATCTGCTATAATTTGACAGATTAATCGGAAACAAAAATCGCGCCAGGGTCAATTTCGTCCTTTTTCGCGACGGTGTCGAAATCGGCTAAAATTTGACTGATTGACGGGAAACAAAAATCGCGCAAGGGCAATTTCGTCATTTTTCGTGACGGTTTTGGAATCGGCTAAAATTTGACCGATTGATGGGAAACAAAAATCGCGCCGGGGGCAATTTCGTCATTTTTCGCGACGGAGTCGGAATCGGCTAAAATTTGCCTAATTGATGGGAAACAAAAATCGTGTCGGGGGTAATTTCGTCATTTTCTGCGACAGCGTCGGAATTGGCGCAAATTTAACAGATTGATCGGAAACAGAAATCGCGCCGGGGGCAATTTCGTCATTTTTCGAGACGGTGTCGGAATCGGCTATAATTTGACAGATTAATCGGAAACTAAAATCGCGCCAGGGGCAGTTTCGTCATTTTTCGCGACGGTGTCGAAATCGGCTAAAATTTGACTGACTGATGGGAAACAAAAATCGCGCAGGAGCAATTTCGTCATTTTTCGCGACGGTGTCGGAATCAGCTCAAATTTGACTGATTGATCAGAAACAAAAATCGCGCCGTGGGCAATTTCGTCATTTTTCGCAACGGTGTTGGAATGAGCAAAAATTGACAGATTGATCGAAAACAAAAATCGCGCCGGGGGCAAATTCGTCATATTTCGCGACGGTGTCGGAATCGGCTAAAATTTGACTGATTGATGGGAAACAAAAATCGCGCAGGGGCGATTTCGTCATTTTTCGCGACGGTGTTGGAATGAGCAGAAATTTGACAGATTGATCGGAAACAAAATCGCGCCGGGTGCAATTACGTCATTTTTCACGAATGTGTCGAAATCGGCTAAAATTTGACTGATTGATGAGAAACAAAAATTGCCCACGGGCAATTTCGTCATTTTTCGTGACGGTGTCGGAATCGGCTAAAATTTGACTGATTGATGGGAAACAAAAATCGCGCCGTGGGCAATTTCGTCATTTTTCGCGACGGTCTCGGAATCGTTTAAAATTTGACTGATTGATGGGAAACAAAAATCGCACCGGGGGCGATTTCGTCATATTTCACGATGGTCTCGAAATGGGCTCGAATTTGACAGATTGATCTGAAACAAAAATCGCGTCGGGGGCAATTTTGCCATTTTTCGAGACGGTGTCGGAATCTGCTATAATTTGACAGATTAATCGGAAACAAAAATCGCGCCAGGGTCAATTTCGTCATTTTTCGCGACGGTGTCGAAATCGGCTAAAATTTGACTGATTGATGGGAAACAAACATCGTGCAGGAGCAAATTCGTCATTTTTCGCGACGGTGTCGGAATGGGTTCAAATTTGACTGATTGATCAGAAAAAAAAACGCGCCGTGGGCAATTTCGTCATTTTTCGCAACGGTGTTGGAATGAGCAAAAATTTGACAGATTGATCGAAAACAAAAATCGTGCCGGGGGTAATTTCGTCATTTTTCGAGACGGTGTCGGAATCTGCTATAATTTGACAGATTAATCGGAAACAAAAATCGTGCAAGGGTCAAGTTCGTCATTTTTCGAGACGGTGTCGGAATCTGCTATAATTTGACAGATTAATCGGAAACAAAAATCGTGCAAGGGTGAAGTTCGTCATTTTTCGAGACGGTGTCGAAATCGGCTAAAATTTGACTGATTGATGGGAAACAAAGATCGCGCGGGGCAATTTCATCATTTTTCGTGACGGTGTCGGAATCGGCTAAAACTTGACCGATTGATGGGAAACAAAAATTGCGCCGGGGGCAATTTCGTCATTTTTCGCGACGGTGTCGGAATCGGCTAAAACTTGACCGATTGATGGGAAACAAAAATCGCGCAGGAGCAATTTCGTCATTTTTCGCGACGGTGTCGGAATCGGCTAAAACTTGACCGATTGATGGGAAACAAAAATCGCGCAGGAGCAATTTCGTCATTTTTCGCGACGGTGTCGGAATCGGCTAAAACTTGACCGATTGATGGGAAACAAAAATCGCGCAGGAGCAATTTCGTCATTTTTCGCGACGGTGTCGGAATCGGCTAAAACTTGACCGATTGATGGGAAACAAAAATCGCGCAGGAGCAATTTCGTCATTTTTCGCGACGGTGTCGGAATCGGCTAAAACTTGACCGATTGATGGGAAACAAAAATCGTGCCGGGGGTAATTTCGTCATTTTCTGCGACAGTGTCGGAATTGGCTCAAATTTAACAGATTGATCGGAAACAGAAATCGCGCCGGGGGCAATTTCGTCATTTTACGAGACGTTGTCGGAATCGGCTAAAATTTGACAGATTAATCGGAAACTAAAATCGCGCCAGGGGCAGTTTCGTCATTTTTCGCGACGGTGTCGAAATCGGCTAAAATTTGACTGATTGATGGGAAACAAAAATCGCGCAGGAGCAATTTCGTCATTTTTCGCGACGGTGTCGGAATCGGCTCAAATTTGACTGATTGATCAGAAACAAAAATCGCGCCGTGGGCGATTTCGTCATTTTTCGCAGTGGTGTTGGAATGAGCAAAAATTTACAGATTGATCGAAAACAAAAATCACGCCGGGGGCAAATTCGTCATATTTCGCGACGGTGTCGGAATCGGCTAAAATTTGACTGATTGATGGGAAACAAAAATCGCGCAGGGGCGATTTCGTCATTTTTCGCGACGGTGTTGTAATGAGCAAAAATTTGACAGATTGATCGGAAACAAAATCACGCCGGGTGCAATTACGTCATTTTTCACGACAGTGTCGAAATCGGCTAAAATTTGACTGATTGATGAGAAACAAAAATCGCCCACGGGCAATTTCATCATTTTTCGTGACGGTGTCGGAATCGGCTAAAATTTGACTGATTGATGGGAAACAAAAATCGCGTCGGGGGTAATTTCGTCATTTTTCGCGACGGTCTCGGAATCGGTTAAAATTTGACTGATTGATGGGAAACAAAAATCGCGCCCGAGGCGATTTCGTCATATTTCACGATGGTGTCGAAATGGGCTCGAATTTGACAGATTGATCTGAAACAAAAATCGCGTCGGGGGCAATTTCGTCATTTTTCGAGACGGTGTCGGAATCTGCTATAATTTGACAGATTAATCGGAAACAAAAATCGCGCCAGGGTCAATTTCGTCATTTTTCGCGACGGTGTCGGAATCGGCTAAAATTTAACTGATTGATGGGAAACAAAAATCGCGCCGGGGGCGATTTCGTCGTTTTTCGCGACGGTGGCGGAATGGGCTCAAATTTGACTGATTGATCGGAAACAAAAATCGCCCCGGGGGCAATTTCGTCATTTTTCGCGACGGTGTCGGAATCGGCTAAAATTTGGTTGATTGATGGGAAACAAAAATCGCACCGGGGGAAATTTCGTCGTTTTTCGCGACGATGTCGGAATCTGCTATAATTTGACAGATTAATCGGAAACAAATATCGCGCAAGGGTCAAGTTCGTCATTTTTCGCGACGGTGTCGAAATCGCCTAAAATTTGACTGATTGATGGGAAACAAAAATCGCGCTGGGGCAATTTCGTCATTTTTCGCGACGGTGTCGAAATCGACTAAAACTTGACAGATTGATGGGAAACAAAAATCGCGTCGGGGGCAATTTCGTCATTTTTCGCAACAGAGTTGGAATCGGCTAAAATTTGACTAATTGATGGGAACCAAAAATCGCGTCGGGGGCAATTTCGTCATTTTTTGCGACTGTGTCGGAATGGGCTCAAATTTGACAGATTGATCGGAAACAAAAATCGCCCCGGGGGCAGTTTCGTCATTTTTCGCGACGGTGTCGAAATCGGTAAAAATTTGACTGATTGATGGGAAACGAAAGTCGCGCCGGGGGTTATTTCGTCATTTTTCGCGACGGTGTCGGAATCGGCAAAAATTTGACTGATTGATGGGAAATAAAAATCGCGCCGGGGGCAATTTCGTCATTTTTCGCGACGGAGTCGGAATCGGCTAAAATTTGATAATTGATGGGAAACAAAAATCGCGCCGGGGGTAATTTCGTCATTTTTTGCGACAGTGTCGGAATGGGCTCAAATTTGACAGATTGATCGGAAACAAAAATCGCGCCGGGGGCAATTTCGTTATTTTTCGAGACGGTGTCGGAATCGGCTATAATTTAACAGATTAATCGGAAACAAAAATCGCGCCAGGGGCAATTTCGTCATTTTTCGCGACGGTGTCGAAATCGGCTAAAATTTGACTGATTGATGGGAAACAAAATGGCGCAGGAGCAATTTCGTCATTTTTCGCGACTGTGTCGGAATCGGCTAAAATTTGACTGATTGATGGGAAACAAAAATCGCGCCGGTGGTTATTTCGTCATTTTTTGCGACGGTGTAGGAATCGGCAAAAATTTGACTGATATCAGGGAAACAAAAATCTCGCCGGGGGCAATTTCGTCATTTTTCGCGACAATGTCGGAATCGTCTAAATTTTGACTGATTGATGGGAAACAAAAATCGCGCCGGGGGCAATTTCGTCATTTTTCGCGACGGTGTCGGAATCGTATAAAATTTGACAGATTGATCGGAAACAAAAATCGCTCCGGGGACAATTTAGTCATTTTTCGCGAAGGTGTCGGA
>NW_019265748.1:0-4007 GCF_002742605.1 Olea europaea var. sylvestris | reverse complement strand
CGTGGGCAATTTCGTCATTTTTCGCTACAGTGTCGGAATCGGCTAAAATTTAAATGATTCATGGGAAACAAAAATCGCGCCGGGGGCGATTTCATAATTTTTCGCGACGGTGTATAAATTGGCTCAAATTTGACAGATTGATCGGAAATAAAAATCGCGCCGGGGGCAATTTCGCCATTTTTCGCGACGGTGTCGGAATCGGCTCAAATTTGACAGATTGATCGGAAACAAAAATCGCGCCGACGGCAATTTCGTCATTTTTCGCGACGGTGTCGGAATCGGCTATAATTTGACTGATTGATGGGAAACAAAAATCGCGCCGGGGGCGATTTCGTCGTTTTTCGCGACGGTGTCGGAATGGGCTCAAATTTGACTTATTGATCGGAAACAAAAATCGCGCCAGGGGCAATTTCGTCGTTTTTCGCGACGGTGTCGGAATTGGCTAAAATTTGGTTGATTGATGGGAAACAAAAATCGCACCGGGGGAAATTTCGTCGTTTTTCGCGACGATGTCGGAATCGGCTAAAATTTGACTGATTGATGGGAAACAAAAATCGCGCTGGGGCAATTTCGTCATTTTTCGTGACGGTGTCGAAATCGGCTAAAATTTGACTGATTGATGGGAAACAAAGATCGCGCAGGGGCAATTTCATCATTTTTCGTAACGGTGTCGGAATCGGCTAAAACTTGACCGATTGATGGGAAACAAAAATTGCGCCGGGGGTAATTTCGTCATTTTTCGTGACGATTTTGGAATCTGCTAAAATTTGACTGATTGATGGGAAACAAAAATCGCGCCGGGGGCGATTTCGTAATTTTTCGCAACGGTGTCGAAATCGGCTAAAACTTGACAGATTGATGGGAAACAAAAATCGCGCCGGGGGCAATTTCGTCATTTTTTGCAACGGAGTTGGAATCAGCTAAAATTTGACTAATTGATGGGAACCAAAAATCGCATCGGGGGCAATTTCGTCATTTTTTGCGACTGTGTCGGAATGCGCTCAAATTTGACAGATTGATCGGAAACAAAAATCGCGCCGGGGGCAGTTTCGTCATTTTTCGCGACGGTGTCGAAATCGGCAAAAATTTGACTGATTGATGGGAAACAAAAATCGATCCGGGGGCAATTTCGTCATTTTTCGCGACAGTGTCGGAATCGGCTAAAATTTAAATGATTTATGGGAAACAAAAATCGCTCCGGGGGCGATTTCGTAATTTTGCGCGACGGTGTCGATATTGGGTCAAATTTGACAGATTGATCGGAAACAAAAATCGCGCCGGGGGCAATTTCGTCATTTTTCGTGACGGCGTCGGAATCGGCTAAAATTTGACAGATTGATGGGAAACAAAAATCGCGCCGGGGGCGATTTCGTCATTTTTCGCGACGGTGTTGGAATGAGCAAAAATTTGACAGATTGATCGGAAACAAAAATCGCGCCGGGGGCAATTTCGTCATTTTTCGCGAAGGTGTCGGAATCGGCTAAAATTTGACTGATTGATGGGAAACAAAAATCGCACCGGGGGCGATTTCGTCGTTTTTCGCGACGGTGTTGGAATGAGCAAAAATTTGACAGATTGATCGGAAACAAAAATCGCCCAGGGGCAATTTCGTCATTTTTCGTGACGGTGTCAGAATCGGCTAAAATTTGACCGATTGATGGGAAACAAAAATCACGCCGGGGTCGATTTCGTAATTTTTCGTGACGGTGTCGAAATCGGCTAAAATTTGACTGATTGATGCGAAACCAAAATCGCGCTGGTGCAATTTCGTCATTTTTCGTGACGGTGTCGGATTCGGCAAAAATTTGACTGATTGATGGGAAACAAAGATCGCGCAGGGGCAGTTTCGTCATTTTTCGGGACGGTGTCGGAATCGGCCAAAATTTGACCGATTGATGGGAAACAAAAATTGCGCCGGGGGCAATTTCGTCATTTTTTGCGACGGTGTCGAAATGGGCTCAAATTTGACCGATTGATGGGAAACAAAAATCGCGTCGGGTGCAATTTCTTCATTTTTCGCAACGGTGTTGGAATGAGCAAAAATTTGACAGATTGATCGGAAACAAAAATCGCAACGGGGTAATTTCGGAATTCTTCGAGACGGTGTCAGAATCGGCTAAAATTTGACAGATTAATCGGAAACAAAAATCGTTCCGGGGGCAATTTCATCATTTTTCGCGACGGTGATGGAATCGGCTAGAATTTGACCGATTGATGGGAAAGTAAAATTTCGCCAGGGGGCAATTTCGTCATTTTTCGCGACGATGTCGAATGGGCTCAAATTTGACCGATTGATGGGAAACAAAAATCGCGTCGGGTGCAATTTCTTCATTTTTCGCGACGGTCTCGGAATCGGCTAAAATTTGACTGATTAATGGGAAAGAAAAATCGCGCCGGGGGCAATTTCGTCGTTTTTCGCGACGGTGTCGGAATCGGCTAAAATTTGAGTGAATGATGGGAAACAAAAATCGCGCCAGGGGCGATTTCGTCGTTTTTCGCGACGGTGTCGGAATGGGCTCAAATTTGACTGATTGATCGGAAACAAAAATCGCGCCAGGGGCAATTTCGTCGATTTTCGCGACGGTGTCGAAATTGGCTAAAATTTGACTGATTGATGGGAAACAAAAATCGCGCAGGGGCAATTTCGTCGTTTTTCGCGACTGTGTCGGAATCGGCTAAAATTTGACTGATTGATGGGAAACGAAAATCGCGCCGGGGGTTATTTCGTCATTTTTCGCGACGGTGTCGGAATCGGCAAAAATTTGACTGATTGATGGGAGACAAAAATCGCGCCGTGGACAATTTCGTCATTTTTCGAGACGGAGTCGGAATCGGCTAAAATTTGATAATTGATGGGAAAAAAAATCGCTCCGGGGGTAATTTCGTCATTTTTTGCGACAGTGTCAGAATGGGCTCGAATTTTACAGATTGATCGGAAACAAAAATCGCGCCGGGGGCAATGTCGTCATTTTTCGTGACGGTGTCGGAATCTGCTATAATTTGACAGATTAATCGGAAACAAAAATCGCGCCAGGGGCAATTTCGTCATTTTTCGCGACGGTGTCGAAATCTGCTAAAATTTAACTGATTGATGGGAAACAAAAATCGCGCAGGAGCAATTTCGTCATTTTTCGCGACTGTGTCGGAATCGGCTAAAATTTGACTGATTGATGGGAAACGAAAATCGCGCCGGTGGTTATTTTCGTCATTTTTCGCGACGGTGTCGGAATCGGCAAAAATTTGACTGATTGCTGGGAAACAAAAATCGCGTCGAGGGCAATTTCGTCATTTTTCGCGACAATGTCGGAATCGTCTAAATTTTGACTGATTGATGGGAAACAAAATTCGCGCCGGGGGCAATTTTGTCATTTTTCGCGACGGTGTCGGAATCGTTTAAATTTTGACTGATTGATAGGAAACAAAAATCACGCCGGGGGCAATTTCGTCATTTTTCGCGACGGTGTCGAAATCGGCCAAAATTTGACTGATTGATGGGAAACAAAAATCGCGCTGGGGGTTATTTCGTCATTTTTCGCGACGGTGTCGGAATCAGCTAAAATTTGATTGATTGATGGGAAACAAAAATCGCGCCGTGGGCAATTTCGTCATTTTTCGCTACAGTGTCGGAATCGGCTAAAATTTAAATGATTCGTGGGAAACAAAAATCGCGCCGGGGGCGATTTCGTAATTTTTCGCGACGGTGTAGAAATTGGCTCAAATTTGACAGATTGATCGGAAACAAAAATCGTGCCGTGGGCAATTTCGTCATTTTTCGCGACGTTGTCGAAATCGGCTAAAATTTGACTGATTGATGGGAGACAAAAATCGCGCCGTGGACAATTTCGTCATTTTTCGCTACGGAGTCGGAATCGGCTAAAATTTGATAATTGATGGGAAACAAAAATCGCTCCGGGGGTAATTTAATCATTTTTTGCGACAGTGTCAGAATGGGCTCGAATTTGACAGATTGATCGGAAACAAAAATCGCGCCGGGGGCAATGTCGTCA
>NW_019265747.1:0-9490 GCF_002742605.1 Olea europaea var. sylvestris | reverse complement strand
ATGGGCTGAAATTTGGCAGGTTGATTGGAATCAAAAATCGCGACGTGGGCAAATTCGTCATTTTTCGCGACGATGTCAGAATGTGCTAAAATTTGACAGGTTGATCGGAAACAAAAATCGCGCAGGGGCAACTTCGTCATTTTTCGCGACAGTGTCGGAATGGTCTAAAATTTGACAGGTTGATCGGGAACAAAAAACCACGCCAAGGGCAAATTCGTCATTTTTCGTGACGTTTTCGGAATGGGCTGAAATTTGGCAGGTTGATTGGAAACAAAAATCTCGTCGGGGGAAATTTCGTCATTTTTCGCGACGGTGCCGGAATGGGCTGAAATTTGGCAGGTTGATTGGAAACAAAAATTGCGCCGTGGGCAATTCCGTTATTTTTCGCGACGGTGTCGGAATGGGCTGAAATTTGGCAGCTTGATTGGAAACAAAAATTGCGCAGGGGGCAACTTCGTCATTTTTAGCAATGTTGTCGGAATGTGCAAAAATTTGACAGGTTGATCGGAAACAAAATCCGCGCCAGGGGCAATTTCGTCATTTTTCGCGAAGGTGCCGGAATGGGCTGAAATTTGGCAGGTTGATTGGAAACAAAAATTGCGCCGTGGGCAATTCCGTCATTTTTCGCGACGGTGTCGGAATGGGCTGAAATTTGACAGGTTGATTGGAAACAAAAATCGCGTAGGGGGCAACTTCGTCATTTTTCGCAACGTTGTCGGAATTGGCTAAAATTTGACAGGTTGTTCGGAAAAAAAATCGGCGTCAGGGGCAAGTTCGTCATTTTTCGCGACGGTGTCGGAATGGGCTAAAATTTGACTGGTTGAGCGGAAACAAAAACCTCGCAAGGGGTAATTTAGTCATTTTTAGCGAAGGTGTCGGAATGGGCTAAAATTTGGCAGGGTGATTGGAAACAAAAATCGCCCAGAGGGCTATTTCGTCATTTTTCGCAACGGTGTCGGAATGGGCTGAAATTTGACAAGTTGATCGGAAACAAAAATCGCGCCGGGGGCAATTTCGTCATTTTCGCAACGTTGTCGGAATGGGCAAAAATTTGACGAATTGATCGAAAACAAAAGTTGCGCCCGGGGCAATTTTGTCATTTTTCGCGACGGTGTCGGAATGGGCTGAAATTTGGCAAGTTGATTGGAAACAAAAATAGCGTCGAGGGCAGCTTCATCATTTTTCGCGACCGTGTCAGAATGGGCTAAAATTTGACAGGTTGATCGGAAACAAAAACCGCGCAGGGGCAACTTCGTCATTTTTGGCGACGGTGTCGGAATGGGCTAAAATTTGACAGGTTGATCGGGAACAAAAAACCGCGCTAAGGGCAATTTCGTCATTTTTCGTGAAGATTTCGGAATGGGCTTAAATTTGGCAAGTTGATTGGAAACAAAAATCGCGCCAGGGGAAATTTCGTCATTTTTCGCGACGGTGTCGGAATGGGCTAAAATTTGACTGGTTGATCGAAAACAAAAACCGCGCTAGGGGCAATTTCGTCATTTTTTACGACGGTATCGGAATGGACTGAAATTTGGCTGGTTGATTGGAAACAATAATTGCGCCGTGTGCAATTTCGTCATTTTTCTGACGGTGTCGGAATGGGCTGAAATTTGGCAGGTTGATTGGAAACAAAAATAGCCAAGAGGGCTATTTCGTCATTTTTCGCTACGGTGTCCGAATGGGCTAAAATTTGACAGATTGATCGGAAGCAAAAGTCGCGCCCAGGGTAATTTTGTCATTTTTCGCGACGGTATCGGAATGGCTAAAATTTGAAAATTTGATCGAAAACAAAAGTCCCGCCCAGGGCAATTTAGTCATTTTTCGCGACGGCGTCGGAATGGGCTGAAATTTGGCAGGTTGATTGGAAACAAAAATCGACCAGAGGGCTATTTCGTCATTTTTCGCAACGGTGTCGGAATGGGCTGAAATTTGACAAGTTGATCGGAAACAAAAATCGCGCCGGGGGCAATTTCATCATTTCTCGCAACGTTGTCGGAATGGGCAAAAATTTGACAAATTGATCGAAAACAAAAGTTGCGCCCGGGGCAATTTTCTCATTTTTTGCGACGGTGTCGGAATGGGCTGAAATTTGGCAGGTTGATTGGAAACAAAAATTGCGACGTGTGCAATTTCGTCATTTTTCTCGACGGTGTCGGAATGGGCTGAAATTTGGCAGGTTGATTGGAAACAAAAATCTCGTCGGGGGCAACTTCGTCATTTTTCGGGACGATGTCGGAATGGGCTAAAATTTGACAGGTTGATCGGAAACAAAAACCGCGCCGGGGGGAATTTCGTCATTTATCGCAACGGTGTCTGAATGGGCTAAAATTTGACAGATTGATGGGAAGCAAAAGTCGAGCACGGGGCAATTTCGTCATTTTTCACGACGGTTTCGGAATGGACTGAAATTTGGCAAGTTGATTGGAAACAAAAATCGCGCCGGGAGAAATTTCGTCATTTTTCGCGACGGTGTCGGAATGGGCTGAAATCTGGCAGGTTGATCGGAAACAAAAATTGCGTTGTGGGCAATTTCGTCATTTTTCGCGACGGCGTTGGAATGGACTGAAATTTGGCCGGTTGATTGGAATCAAAAATCGCGACGGGGGCAATTTCGTCATTTTTCTCGACGATGTCGGAATGGGCTAAAATTTGACAGGTTGATCGAAAACAATAATAGCGCAGGGGCAATTTCGTCATTTTTCGCGACGGTGTCGGAATGGGCTAAAATTTGACAGATTGATCGGAAACAAAAGTTGCGCCCGGGGCAATTTTATCATTTTTCACGACGGTGTCAGAATGGGCTGAAATTTGGTAGGTTGATTGGAAACAAAAATTGCGACGTGTGCAATTTCGTCATTTTTCCCGACGGTGTCGGAATCGGCTGAAATTTGGCAGGTTGATTGGAAACAAAAATCGCGTCGGGGGCAATTTCGTTATTTTTCACGACGGTGTCGGAATGGGCTAAAATTTGACAGGTTGATCGGAAACAAAAACCGCGCCGGGGGCAATTTCTAAATTTTTCGCAACGGTGCCGGAATGGGCTAAAATTTGACAAATTGATCGAAAGCAAAAGTCGTGCCGACGGCAATTTTTTCATTTTTCGCGACGGTTTCGGAATGGACCGAAATTTGGCAAGTTGATTGGAAACAAAAATCGCGCTGGGAGAAATTTCGTCTTTTTTCGCTACGGTGTCGGAATGGTCTGAAATCTGGCAGGTCGATTGGAAACAAGAATTGCGCTGTGGGCAATTTCGTCATTTTTCGCGACAGTGTCGGAATGGGCTGAAATTTGGCAGGTTAATTGGAAACAAAAATCGCGACGGGGGCAAATTCGTCATTTTTCGCGACGATGTCAGAATGGGCTAAAATTTGACAGGTTGATCGGAAACAAAAATCGCGCGGGGGTAATTTCGTCATTTTTCTCGACGGTGTCGGAATGGGTTGAAATTTGACAGGTTGACTGGAAACAAAAAATCGCACCAAGGGCAATTTCGTCATTTTTCGCTACGGTATCAGAATGGGCTGAAATTGGCAGGTTGATTGGAAACAAAAATTGCGCCGTGGGCAATTACGTCATTTTTCGCGACGGTGTCGGAATGGGCTGAAATTTGGCAGGTTGATTGGAAACGAAAATCGCGATGGGGGCAATTTCGTCATTTTTCGCGACGGTATCGGAATGGGCTGAAATTGGCAGGTTGATTGGAAACAAAAATTGCGCCGTGGGCAATTTCGTCATTTTTCGCGACGGTGTCGGAATGGGCTGAAATTTGGCAGGTTGATTGGAATCAAAAATCGCGACGGGGGCAAATTCGTCATTTTTCGCGACGATGTCAGAATGGGCTAAAATTTGACTGGTTGATCGGAAACAAAAATCGCGCAGGGGCAACTTCGTCATTTTTTGCGACAGTGTCAGAATGGGCTAAAATTTGACAGGTTGATCGGGAACAAAAAACCGAGCCAAGGGCAAATTCGTCATTTTTCGTGACGTTTTTGGAATGGGCTGAAATTTGGCAGGTTGATTGGAAACAAAAATCTCACCGGGGGAAATTTCGTCATTTTTTGCGACGGTGTCGGAATGGGCTGAAATTTGGCAGGTTGATTGGAAACAAAAATTGTGCCATGGGCAATTTCGTCATTTTTCGCGACGGTATCGAAATGTGCTGAAATTGGCAGGTTGATTGGAAACAATAAATGCGCCGTGGGCAATCTCGTCATTTTTCACGACGGTATTGGAATGGGCTGAAATTTGGCAGGTTGATTTGAAACAAAAACCGCACAGGGCAACTTCACCATTTTTCGCGACGATGTCGGAATGGGCTAAAATTTGACAGGTTGATCGGGAACAAAAAGCCGCGCTAAGGGCAATTTCATCATTTTTCGTGAAGGTTTCGGAATGGGCTGAAATTTGGCAGGTTGATTGGAAACAAAAATCGCGCAGGGGCAACTTCGTCATTTTTCGCGACAGTGTTAGAATGGGCTAAAATTTGATAGGTTGATCGGGAACAAAAAACCGCGCCAAGGGCAAATTCGTCATTTTTCGTGACGTTTTTGGAATGGGCTGAAATTTGACAGGTTGATTGGAAACAAAAATTGTGCCGTGGGCAATTTCGTCATTTTTCGCGACGGTATCGAAATGTGCTGAAATTGGCAGGTTGATTGGAAACAATAAATGCGCCGTGGGCAATTTCGTCATTTTTCACGACGGTATTGGAATGGGCTGAAATTTGGCAGGTTGATTTGAAACAAAAACCGCGCAGGGCAACTTCGTCATTTTTCGCGACGATGTCGGAATGGGCTAAAATTTGACAGGTTGATCGGGAACAAAAAGCCGCGCTAAGGGCAATTTCATCATTTTTCGTGACGGTTTCGGAATGGGCTGAAATTTGGCAGGTTGATTGGAAACAAAAATCGCGCAGGGGCAACTTCGTCATTTTTCGCGACGGTGTCGGAATGGGCTAAAATTTGGCAGGTTGATCGGGAACAAAAAACCGCGCTAATGGCGATTTCGTCATTTTTCGTGACGGTTTCGGAATGGGCTAAAATTTGGCAGGTTGATTGGAAACGAAAATCGCTCAGGGGCAACTTCGTCATTTTTCGCGACGGTGTCGGAATGGGCTAAAATTTGGCAGGTTGATCGGGAACAAAAAACCGCGCTAAGGGCAGTTTCGTCATTTTTCGTGACGGTTTCGGAATGGGCTAAAATTTGGCAGATTGATTGGAAACAAAAATCGCGCAAAGGCAACTTCGCCATTTTTCGCGACTGTGTCGGAATGGGCTAAAATTTGACAGGTTGATCGGGAACAAAAAATGGAGCTAAGGGCAATTTCGTCATTTTTCGTGACGGTTTCAGAATGGACTGAAATTTGGCAAGTTGATTGGAAACAAAAATCGCACCTGGGAAAATTTCGTCATTTTTCGCGACGGTGTCGTAATGGGCTAAAATTTGACAGGCTGATCGAAAACAAAAATTGCACCGTGGGAAATTTCGTCATTTTTCGCGACGGTGTCGGAATGGGCTGAAATTTAGCAGGTTGATTGGAAACAAAAATCGCGACGGGGGCAAATTCATCATTTTTCGCGAAGTTGTCAGAATGGGCTAAAATTTGACAGGTCGATCGGAAACAAAAATCGCGTCGAGGCAACTTCATCATTTTTCGCGACAGTGTCGGAATGGGCTAAAATTTGACAGGTTGATCAGGAACAAAAAACCACGTCAAGGGCAATTTCGTCATTTTTCGTGACGTTTTCGAAATGGGCTGAAATTTGGCAGGTTGATTGTAAACAAAAATCGCGCCGGGGGAAATTTCGTCATTTTTTGCGACGGTGTCGGAATGTTCTAAAATTTGACAGATTATTCGGAAACAAAAACCGCGCTAGGGACAATTTCATCATTTTTCGCGACGGTATCGGAATGTGCTGAAATTGGCAGGTTGATTGGAAACAATAACTGCGCCATGGGCAATTTCGTCATTTTTCGCGACGGTATCGGAATGGGCTGAAATTTGGCAGGTTGATTGGAAACAAAAACCGCGCAGGGCAACTTCGTCATTTTTCGCGACGATGTCGGAATGGGCTAAAATTTGACAGGTTGATCGGGAACAAAAAACCGCGCTAAGGGCAATTTCGTCATTTTTCGTGACGATTTCGGAATGGGCTGAAATTTGGCAGGTTGATTGGAAACAAAAATCGCGCAGGGGCAACTTCGTCATTTTCCACTACGGTGTCGGAATGGGCTAAAATTTGGCAGGTTGATCGGGAACAGAAAACCGCGCTAATGGTAATTTTGTCATTTTTCGTGACGGTTTCGGAATGGGCTAAAATTTGGCAGATTGATTGGAAACAAAAATCGCACAGGGGCAACTTCGTCATTTTTCGCGACTGTGTCGGAATGGGCTAAAATTTGACAGGTTGATCGGGAACAAAAAACCGCGCTAAGGGCAATTTCGTCATTTTTTGTGACGATTTCGGAATGGGCTGAAATTTGGCAAGTTGATTGGAAACAAAAATCACACCTGGGGAAATTTCGTCATTTTTCGCGACGGTGTCGGAATGGGCTAAAATTTGACAGGTTGATCGAAAACAAAAATCGCGCTAGGGGCAATTTCGTCGTTTTTCACGACTGTATCAGAATGGGCTGAAATTTGGCAGGTTTATTGGAAACAATAATTGCGCAGTGAGCAATTTCGTCATTTTTCGCGACGGTGTCGGATTGGGTTGAAATTTGGCAGGTTGATTGGAAAAAAAAATCGCACTGGGGGCAACTTCGTCATTTTTCGCGACGTTGTCGAGATGGTCTAAAATTTGACCGGTTGATCGGAAACAAAAACCGCGCTAGGGGCAATTTAGTCATTTTTCGTGACGGTGTCGGAATGGGCTGAAATTTGGCTGGTTGATTGGAAACAAAAATTGCGACTTAGGCAATTTCGTCATTTTTCGCAACGGTGTCGGAATGGGCTGAAATTTGACAGGTTGATCGGAAACAAAAATTGCGCCCGGGGCAATTTTGTCCTTTTTTGCGACGGTGTCGGAATGGGCTGAAATTTGGCAGGTTGATTGGAAATAAAAATTGCGACGTATGCAATTTCGTCATTTTTCCCGACGGTGTCGGAATGGGCTGAAATTTGGCAGGTTGATTGGAAAAAAAATCTCGTCGGGGGCAACTTCGTCATTTTTCGCAACGGTGTCGGAATGGGCTAAAATTTGATAGGTTGATCGGAAACAAAAATCGCGCCGGGGGGAATTTCGTCATTTTTCGCAACGGTGTCTGAATGGCCTAAAATTTGACAGATTGATGGGAAGCAAAAGTCGAGCACGGGGCAATTTCGTCATTTTTCGCGACGGTTTCGGAATGGACTGAAATTTGGCAAGTTGATTGGAAACAAAAATTGCTCCGGGAGAAATTTCGTCATTTTTCGCGAAGGTGTCGGAATGGGCTGAAATCTGGCAGGTTGATTGGAAACAAAAATTGCGCTGTGGGCAATTTCGTCATTTTTCGCGACGGCGTCGGAATGGGCTGAAATTTGGCAGGTTGATTGGAATCAAAATCGCGATGGGGGCAATTTCGTCATTTTTCGCGATGATGTCGGAATGGGCTAAAATTTGACAGGTTGATCGGAAACAAAAATAGCGCGGGGGCAATTTCGTCATTTTTCCCGACGGTGTCGGAATGGGCTAAAATTTGACAGATTGATCGGAAACAAAAGTTGCGCCCGGGGCAATTTTGTCATTTTTCGAGACAGAGTCGGAATGGGCTGAAACTTGGCAGGTTGATTGGAAACAAAAATTGCGACGTTTGCATTTTCGTCAATTTTCTCGACGGTGTTGGAATGGGCTGAAATTTGGCAGGTTGATTGGAAACAAAAATCACGTCGGGGGCAACTTCGTCATTTTCGCGACGGTGTCGGAATGGGCTAAAATTTGACAGGTTGATCGGAAACAAAAACCGCGCGGGGGGCAATTTCGAAATTTTTCGCAACGGTGTCTGAATGGGCTAAAATTTGAAAAATTGATTGGAAACAAAAGTCGCGCCCGAGGGAAATTTTTTCATTTTTCGCGACGGTGTCAGAATGGCTAAAATTTGACAAATTGATCGAAAACAAAAGTCGCGCCCGGGGGAAATTTTTTCATTTTTCGCGACGGTGTCAGAATGGCTAAAATTTGACAAATTGATCGAAAACAAAAGTCGCGCCCAGGGCAATTTTGTCATTTTTCGCGATGGTTTCGGAATGTACTGAAATTTGGCAAGTTGATTGGAAACAAAAATTGCGCCGGGAGAAATTTCATCATTTTTCGCGATGGTGTCGGAATGGGCTGAAATCTGGCAGGTTGTTTGGAAACAAAAATTGCGCTGTTGCCAATTTCTTCATTTTTCGCGACGGTGTCGGAATGGACTGAAATTTGGCAGTTGATTGGAAACAAAAATCACACCGGGGGAAATTTCGTCATTTTTCGCGATGGTGTCGAAATGGTCTAAAATTTGACAGGTTGATCGGAAACAAAAACCGCGCTAGGGGCAATTTCATCATTTTTCGCGACGATGTCGAAATGGGCTAAAATTTGACAGGTTGACCGGGAACAAAAAGCCGCGCTAAGGGCAATTTCGTCATTTTTCGTGACGGTTTCGGAATGGGCTGAAATTTGGCAGGTTTATTGGAATCAAAAATCGCGCCGGGTGAAATTTCGTCATTTTTCGCGACGGTGTCGGAATGGTCTAAAATTTGACAGGTTGATCGGAAACAAAAACCGCGCTAGGGGCAATTTCGTCATTTTTCACGACGGTATCGGAATGGGCAGAAATTGGCAGGTTGATTGGAAACAAAAATTGCGCCACGGGCAATTTCGTCATTTTTCGTGACGGTGTCGGAATGGTGAAATTTGGCAGGTTGATTGGAAACAAAAATCGCGCAGGGGCAACTTCGTCATTTTTCGCAACAGTGTCGGAATGGGCTAAAATTTGATAGGTTGATCGGAAACAAAAATCGCGCGTTGGCGATTTCGTCATTTTTCGCGACGGTGTCGGAATGGGCTAAAATTTGACAGATTGATCGGAAACAAAAGTTGTGCCCGTGGGAATTTTGTCATTTTTCGCGACGGTGTCGGAATGGGCTGAAATTTGGCAGGTTGATTGGAAACAAAAATTGCGACGTGTGCAATTTAGTCATTTTCCCCGACGGTGTCGGAATGGGCTGAAATTTGGCAAGTTGATTGGAAACAAAAATCGCGCAGGGGCAACTTCGTCATTTTTCGCGACGGTGTCGGAATGGGCTAAAATTTGACAGGTTGATCGGGAACAAAAAACCGTGCTAAGGGCAATTTCGTCATTTTTCGTGACGGTTTCGGAATGGGTTGAAATTTGGCAAGTTGATTGGAAACAAAAATCGCGCCACGGGAAATTTCGTCGTTTTTCGTGACGGTGTCGGAATGGGCTAAAATTTGACAGGTTGATCGAAAACAAAAACCGCGCTAGGGCAATTTCATCATTTTTCGCGACG